>NW_027176204.1:172500-202500 GCF_023055335.1 Clinocottus analis | reverse complement strand
CTGGGGGTTTCCATGGTTCAAGGTTTTCTTCCTGTTTTACGGCTCTGACCCGTCAGAGGAGTCTGAACTTCTGCCACATAGTTTTTAATAAAATGGTGACAGGAGGTTTCATGATATCAGATGTTTTACACACTAAACGTCTCATGAAGGACCTAATCAATAAGCCACCGATTAATCAATACTGAAACCACTCGTCAGCAGATAATTGTTTACACTTTAACTCTGTGTGTGTGTGTGTGTGTGTGTGTGTGTGTGTGTAGACGCTGACCTGGTGATCACTGAGGTCATGTGGTGGGATAACGGCGTCTACTTCTGCGCTGTGGACGCTAACGGAGACACATCAGGAGACTCTGACAAAGAAATCAAGCTCATCGTTTACCGTAAGAAACACACTCCAAGACAAGTGTGTAGTGTGTAATGTGTGTGTGTGTAATGTGTGTGTAGTAAGTGTGTTATGTGTGTGTAATAAGTGTGTTATGTGTGTGTAGTAAGTGTGTTATGTGTGTGTAATAAGTGTGTAATGTGTGTGTAATAAGTGTGTTATGTGTGTGTAGTAAGTGTTATGTGTGTGTAGTAAGTGTGTTATGTGTGTGTAGTAAGTGTGTTATGTGTGTGTAGTAAGTGTGTTGTGTGTGTTATGTGTGTGCAGTAAGTGTGTTATGTGTGTGCAGTAAGTGTGTTATGTGTGTGTTATGTGTGTGTAGTAAGTGTGTTATGTGTGTGTAGTAAGTGTGTAATGTGTGTGTAGTAAGTGTGTAATGTGTGTGTAGTAAGTGTGTAATGTGTGTGTAGTAAGTGTGTAATGTGTGTGTAGTAAGTGTGTAATGTGTGTGCAGTAAGTGTGTTATGTGTGTGCAGTAAGTGTGTTATGTGTGTGCAGTAAGTGTGTAATGTGTGTGTAGTAAGTGTGTTATGTGTGTGTTATGTGTGTGTAGTAAGTGTGTTATGTGTGTGTAGTAAGTGTGTAGTGTGTGTGTAATAAGTGTGTAGTGTGTGTGCAGTAAGTGTGTTATGTGTGTGTAGTAAGTGTGTAATGTGTGTGTAGTAAGTGTGTTATGTGTGTGTAGTAAGTGTGTTATGTGTGTGTAGTAAGTGTGTTATGTGTGTGTAGTAAGTGTGTTATGTGTGTGCAGTAAGTGTGTTATGTGTGTGCAGTAAGTGTGTTATGTGTGTGTAGTAAGTGTGTAATGTGTGTGTAGTAAGTGTGTAATGTGTGTAATAAGTGTGTAATGTGTGTGTTGCTATATGGCTGTCACGTGACAGAGGCGTGCATGAACAAGATGTCTTCCTTCCCTCCGCTCTCAGACTGGTTGACGGTGTTGTTCATCGTCATCGGCGCGCTCCTCCTCATCCTCCTGCTCTGTATCTGCTGCTGTCAGTGCTGCCCGCAGCGATGCTGCTGCTACGTGCGCTGTCCATGCTGCCCGCAGCAGTGCTGCTGCCCAGAGAAAGGTACCACAGCTCCTCCAGCAGGGTCCAGAGGCTGCAGAGGCTGCTGGGTAAAATCCAGCCTGCTGTCAGGAACACACACTCACTCACACTCACACTCACTCACACACACACACACACACACTCACACACACTCACACTCACTCACTCACTCACTCACTCACTCTCACACACTCTCTCTCTCACACACACACACACACACACACCATGAGGCCACCTGGGAGGGAATAATCTCTCCAAATATTAGAACATGTATATTATAAGTTATTATAAAGTTACAACAATGGGTCTGGTGAATATATGTAAAATGTCATAAAATAGACGTACAAGGTTACGGAAAGCTGTGAAAGAAACATTCAAACATGTTTGAATGTCTGAAAATATTTACTAATGTGCACAAAATACATTTATTGTCCGTGAGCAACATATGAAGTAAATGACATAAATCATGTGAGGAAAGAATCAGACAAGAGAGGTGTGTGTGTGTGTGTGAGAGTGTGAGTGAGTGAGTGAGTGAGTGTGTGTGTGTGTGTGTGTGTGTGTGTGAGTGAGTGAGTTTCCAGAAGACTTGATGTGAGCTTCTCTCCTGGAGTCAGCTCCGGTCTGTAACTCTGACGTTTAGACTAACGACCGTGGAACGAACCCCTGGTGCATTGTGGGCTTTAACCTTTAGCGGCCTGCTCGCCGCTCGGTGGCGTTCATCTGGTGGTCTCCTGTCCGCTCGGTGGCGTTCATCTGGTGGTCTCCTGTCCGCTCGGTGGCGTTCATCTGGTGGTCTCCTGTCCGCTCGGTGGCGTTCATCTGGTGGTTGTGTCACACGTCAGTGAAATGATGAATATTGATGAATATTAAAGACGTTGCTCGTCTTGCAGCCATGATGCAGCATCGCATGATGAAGGAAGCGCAGCGGGCCATGCAGCCCTGGATGGGAGGACAGCCGGTGTACGGCCCCGCCTCCTCCCAGATGAACCCGCTGCTGTACTCGGGTACACACACACACACACACACACAGCGTTGCACCGTCGGCGTTCGTCCTCAAACGTCTGCACATTGATGAGTTTTGTAACGTTCTCCAGGATCAACTTCAGGGCGGAGCTACCCGATGAAGCCCATGCCCCTTCCTCCTCCTCAGTCTTCCTCTTACAGCATGCCGGCTCCCAGCGCTCACGGCACACACACACCAGCCAACTCCAACCACATGCTGGACTACCTGGAGAGCCAGGTGAGGGGGATGGACATGGCCACGCCTCTGCTGCAGGTACCAGACTGTTGAGGCTGTTTTGGTAAACTGTTGCTGCCGTTCCTTCTTCAGGTTTTTAATATCAGTTTGAGAAGCAAATAATACTCTCTCGAATATACAGAATATACATTCTGAGTTATTAAAGAAAATACATTTCATTTATTCATTTGGGCACAAAAACTACCAAACAAGTTCTTGTCAAAGCAAACCAGAAGATCCGTCTCAGGATGTTTATGTATCTAATGTGATAAACGTTGATAATTGTCTTGTGGTTATCAAGATGAAGCCAGAGGTTTATGCTCAATCACAAGTTTAATTCTAAAGACGTGACGTGTGACCAAGGTGGAGATCCACAGTGATATTAAATGATATTAAAATACCTCTTTAAAGAACATGGATCAGCTGAAGCAGTGAGCCGCTGCATTGTCTCATGATCTATTAAGTAAATTCCCCCAAGGTGATTAATAATAATAACTATGACGTACCACATGCTGTTCATCTTTCCTCCTCTTCATGTTCAGTAAGTTGTGTCCAACTATATTTTAACTCCTTTTTGTCATTTTGCAAAGCTTGAATAGTTGAATATCTCGTGTTTTGCGTGACATCTGTCAGAGCGATAGCTGTCCGTTCCTGATGAAGTGCATTTCTAGCGTTAATTAATAACAGAATATGATCTGTGCCTGCCGTGTTGAGTTGGGGCACAAAGCTCACTGAAATGTCCCCGCGGTGGTTTTAACGAGTCTTTTGGTCTTCTGGTGTCGTCCCATCAGTCGCAGCCTCCTCCCCCCCAGCACATGCATCACATGGCGTCTCACATGCAGCCCATGCCGCCTCACATGCTGCAGATGCCCCCGCCCCCCCAGCACATGCCCGTCAGCGCCCCCTTCTCCCCCGGCCCCCCCAGCATGATCTCCGCCCTCGACGACGGCCCGACAGAGCGCCGCGTCATCACGCTGCCGCCGATAAGAGAGCCGGTCCGATTCCCCCCGCCGCCCAGGACTCGGCCCCCGAGCTCCAGCGAGAGCAGCCGCAGCGGCTTCGGCCGCCGGGACGAGCGAGGGGAGGCGGGCCGGCGCCAGCCGCCTCGCGGCGTCCTCAGGAGCTACAGCGAGGAGTCGCTGGACGGCCGCCGCCAGAGCGAGCCCCGAGGAGGCATGGACCGGCCCCGCTCCCGCTCCAGAGACGACCTGTTCGACAGCAGGTCCAGAGGAAGGTACTCTCCGCCGGCATCGCGGGCCAACGGAGGAGATGCCTGGAGCTCGGATGATGAGGGCAGCAGCAGGAGAGGAGGAGGAGGAGGAGGAGGAAGGAGAGGGGGCGGAGGCTTCGTTGACAAACCTCCCAACTACACCGAGTACGAACCTGGGAAGAAGCCAGAACCACGGAGGAACGGGCAGTACTCTGTAAGACACACAATGCTTTAGCTGCCGACACCGACGCGCTCACAGCATCCAGTACACAAACGCACACATCGTCCATTCTGAAGCTAAATCCTGACTGCGAGTGAAGTGAATCTAAAGTCTGTCTCTCTCAGGCCAAGAGTTATCGCAGCGGCAGCAGCGTCGTCATCTGAGCCCTCCAGCTGTGAAACCTCAGTGTCAGGACACCACCTCGCTCTCTGCAGCTCCTGACGGCCGCTGCTGCACTTAATGCCACCATTCCATGAGTACAATGAAGCACACGTGCACTCTTTCACCACGCGTTCAGAGAAGTGGAAAGATGGCAGAAGGATCCATGAAATGTGAGCTTGAAGGCTGCAAAGCAAACGCTGACGTGAGACCCGTGTGGCAGACACACGTCTGTTATTATGTTTTAAGATATTGATGTAAGAAAGTCTGTCCTAGTGAACTTTATGTGATATGCCCTCCACCCCCACCCGCTGGTTCTTCAGTTTAATATCTGCAGGCGAGGTTGGGACTAAAAACCTGTCCAATGATGCTCATAAGTGCCTTAATGCATGTTTCTCTCATTAAAACTCAGTTTGCAGGAATTAATAATGCGCAGAGCGAGTAAACAAATTATAATTGTTAACTATTCAAACCACCTGAATGTGCAGGAATTAGTTTTTAGCTTTTAAAGATTTTTGTAAATAGTTATTTTTCATATCTCCTGTCATTTAGAATGCTGAGAAGGAAAAGGTGTGTGCCACTAGTGTTCAGATAGTGATGAGTGTTTTTAAACCTTTTGTACATAAGAACATGAAGTATTTACACTTATAAATAACTGTGTAAATATGTATTTTACTTGTGTATCACAGCTACTGTAATGTGCACAATATTAAACGCTTTGTTTGCTCTTTAGATTACGGTTGTTAAAAAGATTTACCATTTTTATTTTCAGTGTACAGTTTTGGTTATTTCCTTCCTTTTGGTGAATATTGGTCTAATACTGAAGTCAAATATCATTGATTTTAATAAACATTAATCATTTGGAACAATAAACATTTTACCTTCAAAACCTGTCTATGGATGTGATAACATTTATTTTGTCATTCATAAATATTCCACTTCAACTTTTAAAAATGATTCTAAACTAATATACTGTAAAGTAAAGAGTGTGTCTCTGCAGCCACGAGGCTGTTCAATAATGTTGTGTTATAATGAAAGGAACAGGCGTGAGATGTTGTTCAGATGTGTAAATATCAGTCTGTATGTTTCTGGTTAAGAGGAAATGAAGATGACACAGCAAGAAATGAAAAGGTTTCAGGTCCAACGATATAAAAAAAAAAAGAGTTTCATGATGATTATTAGTTTAAATGATGCAGCTGTAAAGTCACAACTCTAAGAAACAAACAGGTGAACATTCAACACGTGAACATTCAACATGTAAATATTCAACATGTGAACATTCAACATGTAAATATTCAACATGTGAACGTTCTCTCTGCAAAAGTTGACTTTGATAAAGTGAAGCAGAACAAAGTCAGAGGGTTTTTAAAATGTTTTAATGGAGAAGCAACACAAAGCTCACTGGCCGCGGCATGAGAGCACGGTGCTTCGTACCAGTGAGAGTTTAGTCATCCTACAGGTCCTTATAGAGTTGAAACCAGCTAGTACAGTGATTTCCACATAAAATGTTATTTAGCGGCTCGATCCATCCAACTGATCAGCCTCAGGTCAGGGAGGTCAGCTCGATGCATGGTACAAGTACAAGCCATGCATTTAAAATCAAGCACAAAAGCATAAACATCTAATCCAAAAAGCATGTTATCATTATGCAAATGAACATTTCAGAATAATGTATATCCATCTACTTGTGATGCATCTAAAACTCACAATAATGTATATTGTACTACTTCTATTGAATTGGTACTGTTGGTAAAGGTGGGCCTGATTATAATGACATAATGTACTTTATTTATACACTTCTGGGTAGTTGTACCTATGAGAATATATCATAGTTGATTAGCTGAGTTATATTTATATGTATAATTTACATCTATGAAGTAAAACTAAAGCTAACTGAAAAATGTACAAGTACCTCAAACGTGAATATCTCGTACAATACTTTTAAACTACGGTACACTACTTTAAGACTACAGTACAATGCTTTTAAACTACGGTACACTACTTTTAAACTACGGTACACTACTTTTAAACTACGGTACACTACTTTAAGACTACAGTACAATACTTTTAAACTACGGTACAATGCTTTTAAACTACGGTACACTACTTTAAGACTACAGTACAATGCTTTTAAACTACGGTACACTACTTTAAGACTACAGTACACTACTTTTAAACTACGGTACACTACTTTAAGACTACAGTACACTACTTTTAAACTACGGTACACTACTTTAAGACTACGGTACACTACTTTTAAACTACGGTACACTACTTTAAGACTACGGTACACTACTTTAAGACTACGGTACACTACTTTTAAACTACGGTACACTACTTTAACACTACGGTACACTACTTTTAAACTACGGTACACTACTTTAAGACTACGGTACACTACTTTTAAACTACGGTACACTACTTTAAGACTACAGTACACTACTTTTAAACTACGGTACACTACTTTAAGCCTCGTTAGTGAACCTCCAGTCAACAGCTAGCAGCTAAACACGAGCTCTGGACGCTTCACTGACTTCAGATCAGCCGCTTTGTCAAAACTGCGACTGTGCAGTGAAGTCGCGCGCTGATGACGTCACGGAGAGAGGAGGTACGGGTTTGCCACGTCGGTCTCTGTGCAGCGCATTTACACTGTTGCTCCTGAAGCCCGCGGCTAACTTTTCCGGCCGTTTCTCACGCGTTTGACCCGGAGAGAAAGCGGCCGTCCAGCAGCGCCGCGGCCGCCGTCGCCCGTCGCCTCCCCGGAGCGTTGACCCGGTTCCTGCAGCTGGAAGGCGGACAACATGCTCGGTGCTGTCTGGACTCGTCCGGCTGGAAGCCACACGACTGACTGATGCATCCTCGTTCCCTTCAGCCCAGCGTGTGTTGTGTGAGTACCGATGGCTTTGTGGTGATTAGAAGAAAAGCGAAAGTGTGTCGCTTTAAATGTGCACGCGGACAGCCGCGAGCCCACGCGTGGGTTCCAGCGTCGTTGTTGAAGTGTGTTCACAAGTTTCCGCCGTGTACAACAACGACAACGTCCTGCTGGAGTGAGAGCATGTCGAAGCAGGTCTGACACACTCCAGCACGTCCTCATGAAGTCTCCCCGAGGAAAGACGCGCAGCTCAACTCAGCTGCGTTTACTGAAACAAGCCGTTTCTTCCGCTTCTTGTCCGCTTTTTAACAGCGGGGGAAAAGTATTCAGATACTTTGAATAAAAGTACAAATACCACACTGTAGAAGTAATCCAGTACAAGTACAAATCCTGCATTCAAAACCAAACTTGCAGGTTAATATTATTGTTACATTAATGTGTGTTGCATTGTATTGCTGCAGATGTTTAAGGCAGATTGTAATATATATATATATATATATATATATATATATATATATATATATATATATATATATATATATATATATATATATATATATATCATTATGTGACATAGCCATACGCTGGTCCTGTGATGATAACCACGTATCTCTCAAGTCATGTTTTCAGGAGCTTTGTGACCATCTATACAGTAGTTTACTAAATGCACTTGGTTACATTCCACAACTGTGTTTTAACACTTTAAAAGTACTTTAGGGGAAAACTATGAACGTGTTTCTCTTCATAACATCACAACATGTCATCCTTCAATCCCTCCGCTGGAGTTAATTTCTCTAGTTCTTAGTTCCTGTTTTCACTTTTGAGTCACAGCTGTTGGTCCCTTGTGTGTTAACGGCTGCTTCCTGTTGAGCATGTCATCTTTTCTGTTGGAGCTACACACTGTGTGCTACACACTGTGTGCGACACACTGTGTGCTACACACTGTGTGTAGCACACTGTGTACTACACACCGGCCACAGAGCATGCTGCTGCCCTCTTCATCAGGTTTCATGAGGTAAAGGAAATGTTGACACACGGAGGTGGGATGTTATCTGCTTTATGTTTGGTCACTACTGATGAAGAGGGGCGGGACTACTTTCTTCTTCTTCATGTGTTTTTATGAATGCTTTTTCGACCCTGCTTGTCTCCAAGCAGGGTCGGATCATCACACTGACGTCCTGAAGGGGTCTCTGGTGATTTCCAGTGCTGGACGAGATGCTTGTTCTTGCAGCTGTGAGGCCAAAGACACTACATAGTGTTGAAGCATCGTGGTGCTGCTGCAGCATGAAGGATCTCCAGCTTCAGGTCACCAGGATCAGCGAGCAGCATTAGCTAGCTTAGCTTTGGACTGCCGACAAATTATTATTAATACATTGATCACCCTGGTTCTGCCTCAGGGAGAGACTGCTGAGGGAAAGGGTTGCTTTAGCCTATGCAGTGACTTAATGCAGCCTATGCAGTGACTTCATGCAGCCTATGCAGTGACTTCATGCAGCCTATGCAGTGACTTCATGCAGCCTATGCAGTGACTTCATGCAGCCTATGCAGTGACTTCATGCAGCCTATGTAGTGACTTTATGTAGTGACTTCATGCAGCCTATGCAGTGACTTCATGCAGCCTATGTAGTGACTTTATGTAGTGACTTCATGCAGCCTATGCAGTGACTTCATGCAGCCTATGTAGTGACTTCATGCAGCCTATGTAGTGACTTCATGCAGCCTATGTAGTGACTTTATGTAGTGACTTCATGCAGCCTATGCAGTGACTTCATGCAGCCTATGCAGTGACTTCATGTAACCTATGCAGTGACTTAATGCAGCCTATGTAGTGACTTAATGCAGCCTATGTAGTGACTTAATGCAGCCTATGTAGTGACTTAATGCAGCCTATGTAGTGACTTAATGCAGCTTATGTAGTGACTTCATGCAGCCTATGTAGTGACTTCATGCAGCCTATGTAGTGACTTCATGCAGCCTATGTAGTGACTTCATGCAGCCTATGTAGTGACTTCATGCAGCCTATGCAGTGACTTAATGCAGCCTATGTAGTGACTTCATGTAGTGACTTCATGCAGCCTATGTAGTGACTTCATGCAGCCTATGTAGTGACTTTATGTAGTGACTTCATGCAGCCTATGCAGTGACTTTATGCAGTGACTTCATGCAGCCTATGCAGTGACTTAATGCAGCCTATGTAGTGACTTAATGCAGCCTATGTAGTGAATTAATGCAGCCTATGTAGTGACTTAATGCAGCCTATGTAGTGACTTAATGCAGCCTATGTAGTGACTTCATGCAGCCTATGTGGTGACTTCATGCAGCCTATGTAGTGAATTAATGCAGCCTATGTAGTGACTTAATGCAGCCTATGTAGTGACTTAATGCAGCCTATGTAGTGACTTCATGCAGCCTATGTGGTGACTTCATGCAGCCTATGTAGTGACTTCATGCAGCCTATGTAGTGACTTCATGCAGCCCATGTAGTGACTTAATGCAGCCCATGTAGTGACTTAATGCAGCCCATGTAGTGACTTAATGCAGCCTATGTAGTGACTTAATGCAGCCCATGTAGTGACTTAATGCAGCCCATGTAGTGACTTAATGCAGCCCATGTAGTGACTTCATGCAGCCCATGTAGTGACTTAATGCAGCCCATGTAGTGACTTAATGCAGCCCATGTAGTGACTTAATGCAGCCCATGTAGTGACTTAATGCAGCCCATGTAGTGACTTCATGCAGCCCATGTAGTGACTTCATGCAGCCCATGTAGTGACTTAATGCAGCCCATGTAGTGACTTAATGCAGCCCATGTAGTGACTTAATGCAGCCCATGTAGTGACTTAATGCAGCCCATGTAGTGACTTCATGCAGCCCATGTAGTGACTTAATGCAGCCCATGTAGTGACTTAATGCAGCCCATGTAGTGACTTAATGCAGCCCATGTAGTGACTTCATGCAGCCCATGTAGTGACTTCATGCAGCCTATGTAGTGACTTCATGCAGCCTATGCAGTGTCTTAAGCCTCATGTCTGCAGCATGTGTAGTGTCGATGTCATCACTGGTTTGATGGTTTCTCTTGAGCAGAGTTTATGCTTTGCAGTTTATTTGATCATCTTTCAGTGACGTCATGGATACATATCCAGTTTATCCGGTTCGTAGTGTTCATTAGTGTCAGACTTACTTTTGGAAACATGAATAAATTGGACGTAGTTTATTTGTCCTGAAACTGTCAGATGTGTTTTACATATTAATCTGAAGGAAGAGCGTTGAATCTCCGTCATGAAGTCGTCTCATTAAAAAGCTTCTCGACCCTTTTATTCGTTTTATGTTTTACATTTTCTTACTTTGAACACTGAAACAGCTGAAAATGATGAACCAGAGCCCCAGAGCCTCTGTTGTCGTGACATCCCATAATGCTGTGACACAGTGACATCCCATAATACTGTGACAGTCACAGCTTACTGGTCTTTGCTCAACTGGTTTCACTGTCCCAGCAGCAAAGTCCCAGCAGCAAGGCTGCAGGTGCAATCAATAATAACATAATTATTGGCTGCGTACCACTTCGGTATGTCATAAAGTATCGTTCCTGCTCGCTCTCTGGCATACCTGAAAGCAGACCTGTCATTAGTGATGCTCAGGTGAGCTGACTGAGACGTGACAGGTTTGGGTGGGCGGGGCAACGAGTGACAACGCCGAGTTCCAAGTTATTGACGACTTAATGAAATATTGCTTATTAGAGTGCAACCTTTCTTCCCCTCCCTGTTTCTTTGTTTTAACACACACACACACACACACACACACACACTCTGTGAGGTGGTTGTGACTCACAAGGAGCCATCGTTAATGTTATTAATTACACCTGTGCTATTCCTGCTATAATGAGTTAATTATGGGCCCATTAATATAATGTTTTATTAATCAGTTGACGCTGATTCATCTGTTCTTGTAGTCTGAGAGGTGAAGAGGTTCGGGTGAGGAAGAGGCTCGGGTGAGGAAGAGGTTCGGGTGAGGAAGAGGTTCGGGTGAGGAAGAGGTTCGGGTGAGGAAGAGGCTCGGGTGAGGAAGAGGCTCGGGTGAGGAAGAGGCTCGGGTGAGGAAGAGGCTCGGGTGAGGAAGAGGCTCGGGTGAGGAAGAGGCTCGGGTGAGGAAGAGGCTCGGGTGAGGAAGAGGTTCGGGTGAGGAAGAGGTTCGGGTGAGGAAGAGGCTCGGGTGAGGAAGAGGTTCAGTGAGGAAGAGGCTCGGGTGAGGAAGAGGTTCAGTGAGGAAGAGGCTCGGGTGAGGAAGAGGTTCAGTCAGGAAGAGGTTCAGTGTATGGTGTCTATTGAGAGGATTCTTCCTGTTGGTCATTTCATGCAGACTTCACTCATTCACTCTCTCACTCTCTCACATGAAAGGTGAAGACATTATTCTGGTTGCATACGTTTGCTCATCAGGTGGCTGAAGTCGTTCTGTGGAGAGAAAACGAACCGTTATCTTCAGAATCAACTGTTCTTTCTTTTCATCGACTAATCTAATGAGCAAATTAAATTAAGACTCAAAATGTTGAACTTCAATTGTTTTTGAGTAAAGATCATCCTCTCACTGCAGGGCGTGTTCATCCTCTCACTGCAGGGCGTGTTCATGCTCTCACTGCAGGGCGTGTTCATCCTCTCACTGCAGGGCGTGTTCATCCTCCCACTGCAGGGCGTGTTCATCCTCTCACTGCAGGGCGTGTTCATCCTCCCACTGCAGGGCGTGTTCATCCTCTCACTGCAGGGCGTGTTCATGCTCTCACTGCAGGGCGTGTTCATCCTCTCACTGCAGGGCGTGTTCATCCTCTCACTGCAGGGCGTGTTCATGCTCCCACTGCAGGGCGTGTTCATCCTCCCACTGCAGGGCGTGTTCATGCTCTAACTGCAGGGCGTGTTCATGCTCTCACTGCAGGGCGTGTTCATGCTCTCACTGCAGGGCGTGTTCATGCTCTCACTGCAGGGCGTGTTCATCCTCTCACTGCAGGGCGTGTTCATGCTCTCACTGCAGGGCGTGTTCATGCTCTCACTGCAGGGCGTGTTCATGCTCTCACTGCAGGGCGTGTTCATCCTCTCACTGCAGGGCGTGTTCATCCTCTCACTGCAGGGCGTGTTCATCCTCTCACTGCAGGGCGTGTTCATCCTCTCACTGCAGGGCGTGTTCATGCTCTCACTGCAGGGCGTGTTCATGCTCTCACTGCAGGGCGTGTTCATGCTCTCACTGCAGGGCGTGTTCATGCTCTCACTGCAGGGCGTGTTCATGCTCTCACTGCAGGGCGTGTTCATCCTCTCACTGCAGGGCGTGTTCATGCTCTCACTGCAGGGCGTGTTCATGCTCTCACTGCAGGGCGTGTTCGTGTTTGAGCCTCAGGGTTGTTGGTTTTCAGCGCTCATGGCCGCTCCTCCTCTTCCTCCTCTTCCTCCTGCAGTGGCGTGGCGTTGCATGGTGGCTCGTTGAGGGGAGGAACCCCGGCGGCTGTTGGTTGGTGGACGGCGTCCGTGGTTGCCACGGTAACTGGCGACCATGCCAGGAGGTCGCAGGGGCCCCAGCAGACAGCAGCTGAGTCGCTCTGCGCTGCCGTCCCTGCAGACGCTGGTTGGAGGAAACCTCGGCAATGGAACGAGCCTCAGGAACAGGTGAACACACACACACACACACACACATGCTCACACACACTCACACACTCGCTCTCTGGCGGGAGATAACCGTGTGTGTGTGTGGCATCAGGAGCAGCACCGTGGTGGGTCTGTCGGCTCCGCCCCTCTCCGCCCTCATTACTCCGGAGCCGGTCCGTCACTCCAGGATCCCCGAGCTGCCGTTGGACGGCGTCCTGCTGTTTGAGTTCCTGCTGTTCCTGTACCTGCTGGTGGCCTTGTTTGTGCAGTACATGAACATCTACAGGACGGTGTGGTGGTACCCGTACAGCCACCCCGCCGCCTCCACCTCGCTGGTGAGACTCCTGCAGCCTTCTCTCTCTCACTGCTCACCAAACCAAGCTGCTCTTTTCTTCTGGGGTTTTAGACAGTGTGAGTGTTTAAATGTTTAAACACTGGACTATTTATTGTTTTCTCTTCTTTCACTTTAAGTTTCTGATGCGTAATCAGTTGGTTTTTTTCTCTGCTGCTCTATTTCAACAACAAAGATGATGCAGAAATATGTTTAAAATGTTAAGTTTTAGCATTTGTTTTGTCTCACTAGTACATTGAGAGCTCATTACAGATGTTGTTGTTCAGACTCGAGTTTATTCATCATGTGGAATAAATAATAATAATAATAATAATAATAATAATAATAATAATAATAATAAATAATGTGTCTCCATGGAAAACTCAGGTGAGCTTTGTTTCCTCTGAGCAGAACTTCCACCTGATGGACTGCCACCTGGCCGTCTTCATCACCGTCATGCTGGCCAGGAGGCTCGTGTGGACGATCGTCTCAGAGGTACACACACACACACACACACACACACACACACACACACACACACACACCTGCACAAACAATCAGCCAACCGTATCAAACCCCGTGATGTCGCCGTGGTAACGAGTGGCTCCGCCCCCAGGTGTCTCAGAGCGGCGGCGGCGGCTCGCTGCTCCGCTACGTGGTTCTGATCGCGGCGCGGCTCAGCCTGCTGACCATGTGCGGCTGGGTGCTCTGCTGGACGCTGGTCAACCTCTGCAAGAACCACTCAGTGCTCAACCTGCTGTTCCTGGGATACCCGTGAGCCTCTGAACACACACACACACACACACACACACACACACACACACACACACACACACACACACACACACACACACACACACACACGGCTGTCATATTAACACCTGACCCAGGTTACAATGGAAGAGAGAACTGGAGTCGGCAAAACATGATGAGGTGTGTGTGTGTGTGTGTGTGTGTGTGTGTGTGTGTGTGTGTGTGTGTGTGTGTGTGTGTGTGTGTGTGTGTGTGTGTGTGTGTGTGTGTGTGTGTTAGAGAGCTTTTATGCAGAAACATCAAATTTCTGTTGAATAAATAAAGTTATCGGCAATGAAGAAAAGCACAGCATGAATGATTTCTCCTGATTTCTCCCGTTTGATTCTTATTTTGTGCGCAGACCTCCTCTCGTTTCAGACATGCCCCCCCCCCCCCCCCCCATCACCCCATCCATCACTTGAAACTACAACTGGCTGCTCTGTTCTTCTTCCTCCAGGTTCGGTGTGTACGTCCCGCTGTGCTGCTTCCATCAGGAAGGAGGGAAAAGCCAAACGGCGCCGGCCGACTGCGATTACGCCTCCGAGCAGCAGCAGCAGCAGCAGCAGCAGCAGCAGCAGCAGCAGCAGCACGACCCGGCCGAGAGTCCGTTCTTTCGACCGCGAGACTTCCTCTTCCTGCTGCGGGAGAACCTCAGAGAGCAGTTCTCCAGCCCGCCGCTCATGCCGACGCACACCTGCCCACCACACACACACTCGCACACGCCAGAGCTGATCCGGGCCGAGGTGGAGGAGCTGAAGAGCGACTTCAACCGGAGGATCAAGGAGGTGCTGTTCAACTCGCTGTTCAGCGCTTACTACGTCGCCTTCCTGCCGCTCTGCTTCGTTAAGGTCGGCATCCTTTCAGTGTTTCCTGCTTCCTGGATCGTTTCAAGGCGCGTTCTTTAAAGCGCCGGCTTTGCTCCCACAGAGCACCCAGTACTACGACATGCGCTGGTCATGCGAGCATCTCATCATGGTGTGGATCAACGCGTTCGTCATGCTGATGAGTCAGCTGCTGCCCCCGAGCTACTGCGACCTGCTGCACCGCTCCGCGGGTCACCTGGGCCGCTGGCAGAAGCTGGAGCACGGCTCGTACAGCAACGCGCCGCAGCACGTGTGAGTGGCGCTCTGGGGCACGCCATGGCACACACGGGGGCGACAATGACTCGGCCAGCGGGTCGTGCTGCTGCTGCTGCTGCTGATGATGATGATGATGATGATGATCTGTGTTGCAGGTGGTCCGAAGGCACCATCTGGCCTCAGGGGGTGCTGGTGCGACACAGCCGCTCTCTGTACAAGGCAGTCGGCCCGTACAACGTCGCTCTGCCCTCCGATGTTTCCCACGCCAGGTTCTATGTGAGTATGTGTAGTGATGTGGAAACCTTTACCATGTGATGGGATGCGACACCGCCGTGGAGACCTCACCTGGACACTGCAGAGCTGGAGGCCTTCGTGGATCATCTGGTAGCTTCATCATGCGGTTTGGCTCTCCAGGTGGCACATTGCTGCTCGTGTGTTGGTCATGACAGTCACAGCAGCGTGTTGCAGAAAGAAAGGAGTAATTTGTGTTTTTTTCCCTTCTGAATGCTCCTCTCTCATCTATTTCCTGTCTGTTGGTCCTTCAGTTCCTGTTCCACAAACCATTGCGGATCCTCAACCTGCTGATCTGGATCGAGTCCAGCGTGGTTCTGTACCAGCTGTACTCTCTGCTGCGCTCCGAGCGCTGGAACCACACGCTGTCTCTGGGCCTCATTCTCTTCTGCAACTACTACGTCCTGTTCAAGCTGCTGCGGGACCGCATCGTGCTGGGGAAAGCCTACGCCGACCCGCTGGCCGCCGGCAGCCTGGGGCTCAAGGCTCAGTAGCGCCGCACAGCGGGACCTCACCCACGGACTCTGGATGCTGGAGGTCGGCTGGAGGTCGGCTGGAGGTCGGCTAGCGCTCGCGCTACGAGGCCAGACTGTGAACTCCAAATGTGTTTTGATACGGTTCTATTTTTAATGCAATGTTTATATATATATGTGTATATATACATATACATATATACATACCTATTTAAAGAATATTTTTATTTTGTATACAGTTTCGAGTTACACCGGGCATTACCACGCTGACGACGTTAGCATGTTGCGTTGATGCTAGGAGAAGTCAGGGAATGCCAGGAGGTGACTCTCACCAAAGATATTTTAAGTGCAGGTGGCCAATCACAGAGGACCAGACGAGTGACTCGGATCAGTGGGAGGAGTTACGCCTGAGATCCTGCATCCTGATTGGTTGTGCTCTGACCCCGAGGCTCTTACAGCTTTCATCTGAACCAGTAAAGAGAGACGCAGCTCTTTGGGGCCGCGCTCGGCATCTTAATCACGGTTTCACTGGTGACCTTAAAGGAAAAGTTCAACATTTTGGGGGAAATGCGCTTATTGGCTCTCAGGTGGAGAGTCCGTCCTTCAACCACGAGATCACAGCAGGCGAGGGCTTCATGCCGGCACCGAGGTTAGAAACCAGGAAACGGGGGCTTGAGCTACTCTCACCCACTGCCTCTTCACTCGTTCACTCGTTCACTTTAGTTTGTATTCACTCAGTGTCTGCTTGTTGCATCAGCAGTCCTCACAGACTTGCACCAGGGTCCCGTCCAGGGAGGCGGCTGAGATGCTTTCGGCATCAAAGCACAACCGAAAATGTAAAAAGCATCAGCAGCTCGACGCCGGCTGCTGTCATCGGGTCACACAGCCCGATCGGCCTGGTTGTTCATGAGAACGTCTGGAGGGCTGCTGCTGGGACCTGGAGATGCTTAAAGTCCACGTCCTGATGCCGTTACAGAGCGTCGGCCTCGTTTCTGTCCTTAAGGGAGGTCATCAACATTTTCTTTCTACTTTTGCTGCCTGAAGGCTCATAGATGTACCGTACACACCACGTCCATCTCTTTGTGCATCGCATGTAGTTTACGGGAAGCTGTGTGGCTAATGCTAACGGTGCTGTTGGTACGTCTACTGCCAACAGGCCAGATAGGGATCGCCCTCTCACCTGGGTTTGACAGCAAAGGCTGGAGGGTGAAGACTGCGTCTCTTCATTATCAGTTGATGTATTCTCAGTTACCAGATGGTGTTACACAGTCACCCTGCATGTTGTTAGCGTTCTGGTGAGCCACCTGGCTGCAGGCCTCTCCTCTCCAGTGGGTTCCTCTCCTCTGCGGCTGCAGTCATTCCAGTATTGAGACCTGTTGACTGTCAGTAAAGAAAACATATTTCCTGTGTTCATGAATGAGCCGCTTCAGTCGTTGTCCAGGTTGAGCGATGGGGAAACGCTTGATGAGCCAGCGCGTGCACATCAGGATCCAGCTGCTCGTCAGGAAGTGTGAGTCTCGTGGTGACGCACCGGCGCCATGAACACGCCCGTTATCCTGCTTTGTCCCTTAAATCGGTTCTCTGGTGCTTCTGTGTCGTTTCCGGTCATTTTCCACATGAATGTAGAGCCTTTGTTCAGCTGAATGTTGCCGTTGATCTGAATTGGAATGTTTTTGAAGTTGCGATTGAGCACCATGCCAGAATTTATTTTTATTTTTTATTCTTTTGTAGGTGTACTTTAGTGTCGCCCCCATCTGGATGACGCAGAGAAACTGCATTTTTAAGTTAGCTTTAAATCCTGCTTCTGTGGGCTCTCTGCGCGAGTGACTCGCTGGATCCTTCTCTGTTGTGGTGAACAAACATGTCAGCTGACTTCAGGTTCACCTCCTGACCACATTGCCCTGAGGCGTTCTTCATCTTCCTCTAGCGAAGAAGTGTTAATTAAAAACTGATTGTGTTCTTTTGTCAACTTGGGTCGCAGAGTTTGTTTTGGTGCCATCTCCCAGGATGCAACAGCCTGCTGTTGCTGGATGTGACGTGCTGGAGGAGGCTCTGCAGCTGGCCCTCGTGTTTCTGCTTTTTTACACTGTGCAGTTTACCCAGCATTTATAAAAATGCCTTTTGACATCAAAAATAAAACAAATGGTGTTTGAACAGACTGTTGTGTGAGCGATGTTTTCAGAGCAGATGCAGAAGAAACATGTGACACAGTCGCTTATTTCAAAGTATATATTTCATTAAATTTAACACAGCATTCTGGTTCCACAAATGTTTTACGAGGAATAAAAAAAGCTTGTGAAGCGGGACACCTGCAATGTCCGTCTCTGCCACCAGGTGGCGCCAAACATTAAAGCACGAGCTGACGGGGCACACTGCGAGGAAAAGCATGACGTCACGAGAGAAACCTGTGAGCACCTTTTGGTAGTTTTACATTCAAACACAAACCTCTTTTTCAGTAGAAAAAGTTCAAGAGTTTTAACAGTGAAATCTTTAGTATTAGCACAACAAAACTGTCTGGAATACAAAGTGTGTGTGTAGAAGTGTAGGGGTGTGTGTGTGTGTGTGTGTGTGTGTGTGTGTAGAAGTGTAGGTGTGTGTGTGTCTGTGTGTAAAAGTGTAGGTGTGTGTGTGTCTGTGTGTGTGTGTGTGTGTAGAAGTGTAGGTGTGTGTATGTAGAAGTGTGTGTGTCTGTGTGTAGAAGTGTAGGTGTGTGTGTGTAGAAGTGTGTGTGTGTGTGTGTGTGTGTGTGTGTGTGTGTGTGTGTGTGTGTGTGTGTGTGTGTGTGTGTGTAGAAGTGTAGGTGTGTGTGTGTGTGTGTGTGTGTCTGTGTGTAGAAGTGTAGGTGTGTGTGTGTCTGTGTGTAGAAGTGTAGGTGTGTGTGTGTCTGTGTGTAGAAGTGTAGGTGTGTGTGTGTGTGTGTGTGTGTGTGTGTGTGTGTAGAAGTGTAGGTGTGTGTGTGTGTGTGTGTGTGTGTGTAGAAGTGTAGGTGTGTGTGTGTGTGTGTGTGTAGAAGTGTAGGTGTGTGTGTGTGTGGGTGTAGAAGTGTAGGTGTGTGTGTGTCTGTGTGTAGAAGTGTAGGTGTGTGTGTGTGTGTGTGTGTGTGTGTGTGTGTAGAAGTGTAGGTGTGTGTGTGTGTGTGTGTGTGTGTGTAGAAGTGTAGGTGTGTGTGTGTGTGTGTGTGTGTGTAGAAGTGTAGGTGTGTGTGTGTGTGTGTGTGTGTGTGTCTGTGTGTAGAAGTGTAGGTGTGTGTGTGTGTGTAGGTGTGTGTGTGTGTGTGTGTGGGTGTCTGTTTGACAAAGCCCCCCCCCCCCCCTCATCCCTCCCGGCAGTCCACAAAGTTCCCTTTGATCCAGTAGCAGATCTGCGCGTACTTGAGCGCCGTGACTCTCACGGCCACGTTGAACTCGTGCGCGGCCCCGCGGCGCTCCACCCACTGGTGGCCTGAGAACACGCCGATCACCTTCCGCTCCCAGCGCCGGCGCCGGCCGTCCCACATCCGGGCGTAGACGCCGGACCCGCTGGCCCCGGGCTGGGCGTCGCAGTGCTGGTACAGCAGGTCCGACGTCTCCTCGCCGGCCCGGCAGAAGCGGTACACCAGCTTTCCGGGCCGGTCGTTGTCGAACCCGGAGAAGTGGACCCGCCGGCCGGGCAGCCTCTGGGCCGGGGGGCTGACGCCGAGCTGCATGTGGCGCCGCTTGTGGGGTTTCTTGAGCTCCAGCAGCGCGTAGTCGTAGTCCATCCCGATGTCGTTGGCGTTGCCCTTAATCCATCCTTTGGGCACGTGGGTGCGCTTGGCTCTGATCCACTGGAACTTCATCTTGTCGTCGGTCGGCGGGCCGTACCGAGCCGGGCCGCCTTCAACGTGGTTGGTGAAGTTGGAGGACGCCGGCGTGTCCCGTTGCTTGGACTTGAGGAACCCGACCCGGAGCTTCTGGGCTCCTTTCACATAGTTTTTGCCGTCGTGGACACAATGAGCGGCTGTGAGGACGTGGCGGTCCCCCACCAGCGTGCCGCTGCAGCCGGTGGACAGCTTGACCGCCACCGAAAAAGGAAACTTCAGCAGGTGGTTCTGGCCCGCGATGCTGAAGCGCCCGTCGTGGCCGAAGATCTGTCGCTTCCTCCTGACGCGGGACCGCGCTGAGCCGGCCGGACCGGTGTCGGGACTGGTTTCAGGGCCGGTGTCGGGACTGGGGTCGTAGCCGTAGATCCCGACGGCGGTCTCGGTGAGCTGCCCGTCGGCGTGCAGCGTCTCGTAGGCCAGCAGGCGCCGCAGGTCCCAGTAGCTCGGCCGCGGGGCCTTCTTGTGGCATTCCGGGTCACAGGAGGAGCTCACGTCCAAGCGGGCCGCAGACAGGAAGTGGGGGGCCGACCGGGCCTCCGTCTGCTCAGCGAGGACCACGGGGACCCGCTGGAGAACCCACTGGGGCCGGGAGGAGGAGGAGGAGGAGGACACGGGGGCGAGGAAGAGCAGGAGGAGGAAGGTGAACCTGTGGACGACAGGAGGAGCCGTCAGAGAGCCGCGCACAACATGAAGAGATCACGTGATGCTGATAAAGTGACCGGATGTCTGTCTCTCTGTGCGTGAGAAAACATTCCTGAAGCCAGCGTCATGGTTCATAATCACCACCACGGGACGGAGGAGCGTTTCAGCTTTGGCAGCTTCAACTCCTGAGAGGCAGCAGCTTGAGATGTGATGGACATTCCTGCGTGAGGGTTAAAGCCCAAAGCCCCGTGTGGCCGAGCAACGGCGACAATAGAGTTTTATTATATTATGTAAATGTCTCCCGGCTGTTTGAGACCACAATGCAGCCTCTTCATTAAGAGCCACGGCGCAGAAATAAGTTCATAAACTATCACGCACATTGCATTATTAAATAGTGAAAGTGGATAAACATGAACTCCTTGTTCCCTCTCTCCTCTCCTCTCCTCTCCTCTCTCTCCTCTCTCTCCGCCTGCTGACTCCTGGTTCCTACAGCTCGGTACCGGACAGAGGAGACTTACCGGCAGCGCATCGTGAGGCTTCAGCAGGTGAACTAAACTGATCCAGAACCAGCGGAACCGCGAATGGACTTCAACTTGCGGAGAGAAGAAGAGAACAGAAGAACCGGACTTCTTTATTTCATCCCCGCAGCCCCGTCAGCAGCATCCGCTGGGCAGCTCGCGAGCTCATCGCGCGCTCCGTCCGCGCGCACTGAGCCTCACCAGCTGAGCGCAGCGCCAGTATCTGAGCCCAGACGTCACGTGACGCGTCACCGCGCTGCTGGGATGAAACCAGCGCGACGCTCACTGTGTGACGCGTTTGTGTTCATGCACTCTGGATACCAGAGGTTTGATCATGAGTCCATTTATTATTCATCCACTAATCCATTTAAATCAATCATCCACAGAGTTTTAGAAAAGACTGAACGCATTGACATTGTGTTCTCACTGAGCTTCACTGAATTTAAAGGGTTCACAATAAGAATACTCTTTATTTATTATGAATTACTACATTATTAATGAGAGTAACTTTTGGGTTGTCAGGATGAACTCCAGCTTCATTTCTGTTGTAACGAGTGTGACCCACATTCGTTCTTCATCAACACATCTTTCATATTGATTTCATGTTCTGGTGACTGAAGAATGAAAAACATCTTCAGTTGAACATTGTTCTTCCTGGCAGAGCGTCAAATGATAATTATCTTCCCAGCATGAACATCTGAGTCTTGTTGCAGCTGCTTCTTGCTGAACAGGCTGCTCCTGTTCTTCAGCGTCAGTCTGCTGCTCGCAGGAGCTGAAGGACATGTTGAGTGTTGGGGGAAGTCCTTCAGACCCGGTTCAGTCCTCATGGAGGGTCAGTCCTCATGGAGGGTCAGTCCTGATGGAGGGTCAGTCCTGATGGAGGGTCAGTCCTGATGGAGGTTCAGTCCTGATGGAGGTTCAGTCCTCATGGAGGGTCAGTCCTGATGGAGGTTCAGTCCTGATGGAGGTTCAGTCCTCATGGAGGGTCAGTCCTGATGGAGGTTCAGTCCTGATGGAGGTTCACTCTTGATAGAGGTTCACTCCTGCGGGGTGCTGCGTAGAGGCCTGGGTGCGGGGTGCTGCGTAGAGGCCTGGGTGCGGGGTGCCTCGTAGAGGCCTGGGTGCAGGGTGCTGCGTAGAGGCCTGGGTGCGGGGTGCTGCGTAGAGGCCTTGGTGCGGGGTGCTGCGTAGAGGCCTGGGTGCAGGGTGCTGCGTAGAGGCCTGGGTGCAGGGTGCTGCGTAGAGGCCTGGATGCAGGGTGCTGCGTAGAGGCCTGGGTGCGGGGTGCTGCGTAGAGGCCTTGGTGCGGGGTGCTGCGTAGAGGCCTGGGTGCGGGGTGCTGCGTAGAGGCCTGGGTGGGGGGTGCTGCGTAGAGGCCTGGGTGCAGGGTGCTGCGTAGAGGCCTGGGTGCAGGGTGCTGCGTAGAGGCCTGGGTGCAGGGTGCTGCGCAGAGGCCTGGGTGCAGGGTGCTGCGTAGAGGCCTGGGTGCAGGGTGCTGCGTAGAGGCCTGGGTGCAGGGTGCTGCGTAGAGGCCTGGGTGCAGGGTGCTGCGTAGAGGCCTGGGTGCAGGGTGCTGCGTAGAGGCCTGGGTGCAGGGTGCTGCGTAGAGGCCTGGGTGCAGGGTGCTGCGTAGAGGCCTGGGTGCAGGGTGCTGCGTAGAGGCCTGGGTGCAGGGTGCTGCGTAGAGGCCTGGGTGCAGGGTGCTGCGTAGAGGCCTGGGTGCAGGGTGCTGCGTAGAGGCCTGGGTGCAGGGTGCTGCGTAGAGGCCTGGGTGCAGGGTGCTGCGTAGAGGCCTGGGTGCTGATGGAGACGTTTCTGTTGGTTTTAAACTCATGAAAGGACCCGTCTGTTTGGCTTTGCTGCTGTTGTCATGGAAACACACATTCCCCAGAGTGCTGTTCATGTTAATTGTTTTATTCTTCCCACTCTCCCTCTTTTTCTTTCTCTACTCCCTCTTTCATCTCTCTCTCTGTCTCTCCCCCTCTCTCTTCTGCACTGACACAATCAAGCAAGTGTGGACGACCTCATATTTAATTCCTCTCTCTCTCTCTCTCTCTCTCTCTCTCTCTCTCTCTCTCTCTCTCTCTCTCCCCCTCCCTCTCTCTCTCTTTCTCTCTCTCTCTCTCTCTCCTTCTCTCTCTCTTTCTCTCTCTCTTTCTCTCTCTCTCTCTCTCTGTCTCTGTCTCTGTCTCTCTCTCTCTCTCTCTCTCTCTCTCTCTCTCTCTCTCCCTCTCTCTCCCCCTCCCTCTCTCCCCTTCCCTCTCTCCCTCTCTCTCTCTCTCTCTCTCTCTCTCTCTCTCTCTCTCTCTCTCTCTCTCCTCTCGCTCGTCCCTACAGGCCATGAAACAGCTGTTTGGCAGAGCGTGGTAACCTCCGGCATCTTTTGGGGAAGTTCTGTCTCATGAAATCTTGGAGGGCAACTGAGGCCGAGTTCCAGCTGAAGGCCGAGAACAACTGTTCTCCTCCAATAACTCGTCACGGCCTGTCATGAAATATGATGAAGGCCTCGCTGCAGGAAACTCAGCTTATTGAACTCCTGGAGTCATCTTACCGTTGATCTCGAGTCAGGAAGCCCACGCCTTTTCCCTCTGAAGGCCGAGCGAGGCTCGCTGGTGCTCGTGGGTTTGGTCCGAAGGAAGAAGCTCAAAGTAGATCAGTGGATCCAGGAAGCATCGAAACATCAAGAGAACATGGCCTGCTCATTGATGGAGTCCTGCCTGATGACCGATCAATATCACAGCATCCTTCAGCCGAACACAGTACTTCCTTATTATTAGATACTTGCACAAGATGGTTTATGTAAATGTTTTGTAATCTGCGTCTCTATTCATGTTCGGCTTGACTTCCCTTTCTCCTGCCTCCAGCTGCGTTTGTTGGACTAAAGTGTTGTTGGCCTGCAGAGGTTGACCTTTTGACCTTGTGATGTCGAGGTGTCTCCAGCGGCTGCAGTACCTGTGGGTGTGGTTCAGGTGTGGTTCATGTGTGGTTCAGGTGTGGTTCAGGTGTGGATCAGGTGTGGATCAGGTGTGGATCAGGTGTGGTTCAGGTGTGGATCAGGTGTGGTTCAGATGTGGTTCAGGTGTGGTTCATGTGTGGTTCAGATGTGGTTCAGGTGTGGTTCAGGTGTGGATCAGGTGTGGATCAGGTGTGGATCAGGTGTGGTTCATGTGTGGATCATGTGTGGTTCAGATGTGGTTCAGGTGTAGTTTAGGTGTGGATCAGGTGTGGATCAGGTGTGGATCAGGTGTGGATCAGGTGTGGTTCATGTGTGGTTCAGGTGTGGTTCATGTGTGGTTCAGATGTGGTTCAGGTGTGGATCAGGTGTGGTTCAGATGTGGTTCAGGTGTGGATCAGGTGTGGTTCATGTGTGGTTCATGTGTGGTTCAGATGTGGTTCAGGTGTGGATCAGGTGTGGTTCAGATGTGGTTCAGGTGTGGTTCAGGTGCAGGATGTTCACATGTTTACATCCAGTGGCTGTGCGTCCCCTCGCGTGACGTTCTGGTCGAGGCAGGAAACAAAAGGGAGTCTTCTTGGTGTGGGTCAGCATGCGCTTCTGGTTCCAGTCCAGATTCCTCTCCTCCCACATGTCCTCCACTGACGCTCTGCTGATCTTCCGCCTGCAGGGAAGGAGTGAATCCTTCTGCCATGTGACACCCGGCGCTGCGGAGAGTGAGTCACATCCCTGGGAAACATTCATGGCATCAGGAGTTGTGTTTTTGTGTTGCTAACTTGTTGGTTTACATTTGGATGTAATTTGATTGAACTGAAACTATTTGAACTCTCTGAAGTCATTTTTCTCTCATGACGTAACGCACGTAATCAAGTAAAGGGCCATTCAACCAAATCACTGAGTTTTCATTCCACAAAGGTCTGTGGTGTTTTCCCCTCAGTGGTCTTCAGAACACGTATTGTTGTGTTGTATTGTTGTGTAGCCACACGACGTTTAACATGCGATGCCTTTGCACACATGTAGAGAACGATGGAGCCGCTACAGCTGTTCTCTCTTTTGTCGTCTCTTCCTCTGACCTCTGACCCCCTGAGAGCTCCTCCATTTTATTTTTTATTGCTGAGTTTTTGTTAGTTTTTGTTTGTTTCTCATTGTGTTATTTGAGCGCTGTGGTTGGAAGGAGACGTGTGAACCTTTCAGAGATGTGCCTCTAAAGCCCAGTGAGCAACAGTTTAAAACATGTCTGTGTTGACCAGTGTGTAGCATGTCATGGGTTCTATTAGCAGAGAAGCAATATAATAATCCTGAATCTGTTTTCATCTGTGAGTAAACAACTGAAAGACGTAGCTGTTAGCTAGTTAGCTATCTGTTGGTATATCATAGGGAGCGGGTCTGTCCCAGAACAGACCAACCAAACGCTTCAAGAGCCTTTTGAGGTTTTACTTTACTTACAAAATCCCTCCAATGGGCCGACTCTGCAGCGTCCTCACCGCTCTGAAGCCGTACATGGTCAGGTTTATTTGATTCCATGAGTAATGCTAAGTAGCATCATAAAGCAAATTACAATCATCCATCGACAGATATACTTTAATGCGGAGGCCAAAAACACCAGAAGATATCTAATGTCGTTCAGGGCATATTTTTGAGCTTTCGAAGCTGGCTAGCGGTTTATGCTAAGCTACTAACGCTGACTCCTGCTACATATTACACCCACAGACATCAGACTAATATATGTGAGACTGTAACTGTGTTGTCTGCCCCTCGTGTAGATCACAATGACAGAACACACGTTGTTGTTGCAGCATCACAAACCTCACAGCAAACACAACAGTGAATCTAGTCTCATGTTATCAAACTGCTCACATTCCTTTCCAAAGACATCCAGCATCATGCTTTCATAATTCACCGCTGCAGCCTGCCAAAGGCCTGTGACTCAAACAGGCACCCTGTGTCACTCCACCCAGCCCGAGAGCAACCTCACGCTGAGCAAAGGGACAGTTGGTGAGTCACAAAGAGACCCCAGAGAGCGGCGTTCATGTGAATCCAGTCCGTCTCTGAACCCTGCGGGTCTTCACAAAGCTTTCCTTTTCAGGGCTGCCATCCAGGGTCTTGTCCTCGGAGCAAAAGGTATTCATCCTTGAATCCACACCAGTGATGTGATCCACTCATTTCTCCTGAGGTAACATCTCTCAACCACAGCGATTCAAGATGGTGAGCATGCAGACTTTGAGGCAGCAACGCGTGGTTCAGTGTCATGAGAAAGCTGCTCACAAGACGCTGTGTGCAAAACGCTCTCTGATGTTTCCTCCAGAGCTGCAGGGCCGGTGTGACTCAGCTCGCCCAAAACACCATCAACACAATGATTGTTATCCAGCTGCAGGCTTCCTGTTACGCTTCTGATTGTGCCCGACCTCCTTCTCTCTCTCGGTTGATCCTCTCTGTGTTCCCGATGACATCAGAGGTCAGATGTTAAACTCTTCCAGAGGTGGTCTGACCACACGGCACGAGCTGGGACATGGAGTCTATCGGCATACCAGCAAGATCACTGCTGACCATAACTAGCAGCCAGCGGACCGCAAATCCTCCCCTTCAGCCCTTTAGATGATGAAATGATCTCCATGTCTCTGGTCCGGACCGATTATCTCCACTGCAGCCGCGGGGGAGTTGTGTGTGGGAGATGCTGGTGATGGGGGTCGGGAATCTCTGAGTCACCTCTTCTTAAATGGATCAGGCAGCGCTGAAAAGCTGCTTTCTAAACTGTTTACATCTCTGACTTACCAGTGCTTTTACAGATCTATCAATATTCTACACCTTACAGATGTAAAAGCATGAGCGGACACAGACGTGCATCGCCACTGAAGTTTAGGTTAGCATTTTCTTTCTTTCCACTAAACTAAACCTGTGAAAAAGCAGCGCTGCGTGGCAGACACGAGCGAGGCCGAGTTCAGACCCACACGAGCGCTGATGGACAAACGCGCTGCCTGTTCATTGGTCAGAAAGATGCTAGTGGCGCAACAGGGATGCTAACCAAGACCACAGGACAACACGTCTCCTCGCGCGTCGTGGGGCCGATGTTAGCTAATGCTAACGTCAGCGTGGCACCATGCAATGACAAAGCCGACGTGCAAGGTAAACATTTGCGCATTAATAAGCATTAATATTTACCTCGGGCATGAATACTGTGCAGTACAATGTACTCTGTGTAGTACATTGTACTCTGTGCAGTGCATTGTACTCTGTGCAGTACAGTGTACTCTGTGCAGTACAATGTACTCTGTGTAGTACATTGTACTCTGTGCAGTACAGTGTACTCTGTGTAGTACAATGTACTCTGTGCAGTACATTGTACTCTGTGCAGTACATTGTACTCTGTGCAGTACATTGTACTCTGTGCAGTACATTGTACTCTGTGTAGTACAGTGTACTCTGTGCAGTACAGTGTACTCTGTGCAGTACAGTGTACTCTGTGCAGTACAGTGTACTCTGTGCAGTACATTGTACTCTGTGTAGTACAGTGTACTCTGTGCAGTACATTGTACTCTGTGTAGTACAGTGTACTCTGTGCAGTACAGTGTACTCTGTGTAGTACATTGTACTCTGTGCAGTACATTGTACTCTGTGTAGTACAGTGTACTCTGTGCAGTACAGTGTACTCTGTGCAGTACAGTGTACTCTGTGCAGTACAGTGTACTCTGTGCAGTACAGTGTACTCTGTGCAG
Source organism: Clinocottus analis (assembly GCF_023055335.1). NCBI lineage: Eukaryota > Metazoa > Chordata > Actinopteri > Perciformes > Cottidae > Clinocottus > Clinocottus analis. The sequence goes on along the minus strand of NW_027176204.1, from coordinate 175,114 downwards.
TACAATGGTATTCTCTCTCTGACTAATTCCTCCCATCCCAGGTATCCAGATAGCAGACTTAGCTGGAGAAGGTTGCTGCTCACAGTCCTCTGAAGGATGATGTCATTCTGATGATGCGTTTGTTTTGAATCTGCTCTGAGAAGAAGTTATTTGTCCCTGCAGAGTTCAGCATGTTTCTTTCATGAGTCAACGTGAAGCTGATGGACGTTTCCACTGTAATAAACACAACTCACGCCGCTAATGCTCGGCTCTGGCTTAACCTTGTTGCTTCTGAGAGTATGAAGTAGCAGAAAATGGAAATACCTCAGAAAAGTACCTTTTGAAGTGAGTAAACGTACTGAGTTACTTCACATCAAAGCCGTGTTTTCTGTTGCCATGACGAGCAAACAACCAGCGCGTTGCTTCCGACTCACACAGACGCGTCTCTGTCGGCGGCGTTTGACCTCTGACCTCCATGGAGCAACAGGAAGTGAGCAGCGTTTGGGCTCCCAGCAGGAGGAGGCTCTGCGTCTCCTGGCCGAGGGGCTTTCCATCCTCTGTGGCCGTGATGATGTTGTTCCAGGACATTTCATTTATTCTATTGTGTGTGTGAAGCGTTTCCACACACCAACGTGTGTCAACACGCGACGTCATCACTCACAACCACGTCGCCAAATTGTGGAGAATGTCATTTTGCTAAAAGTGACTTTTCTGACCTGAGAAAGGAGAGGACTTCTGCAACTGGCATAACAATGATTCATATATATATATATATATATATATATATATATATATATATATATAGATATATATATATATAGATATATATAGATATATATATATATAGATATATATAGATATATATATATATAGATATATATATATATAGATATATATATATATAGATATATATATAGATATATATATATTTTAAAGCAGAGTTTTTGACTGAGACGTCCGCAGTTCGTCTCTCGTGGGATTGAGATGTAATCCAACATTTCCTGGTTGCAGTTTTTCCCCGTAATCTATCAAACGAGCGTTGTAGTACTGAGTAGATGTGTTCGTGTGGCCTGCAGTCAGGCTGAACGTGTTTTCTTATCACAACAGGAGCTTGAGCTCCACACAGAGAGGTCCTGCCTCTCGGCTCTGGCAGGTTATCAACATTATTTCCATCTCGCTTTAGTTTCCCAGCTGTTCACATCTATCAAGACTCCACTCATTAGCAGCAGGCAATCAAGGGGCTGAAAGGAGATTGTTACACACACATGCACACACACACACACACACACACAGCAGTGTAATCGTGCTGCATCATCTCCACAGTGATCTGCTAGCAGCTGGATCATGACGGCGTCTCTAGAGGCTCCTCCCTGCTCTCTCACAAACTGCTGCATAAAAATATTTTAGCCGTGTGCTGTCAGACTGGACCTGATGGACCCGATGAGGCCGATGGACCCGATGGACCTGATATGGACCCGATGGACCTGATGAGGTCGCGGCGCTGGGACCAGACATCAGGCGACGCCTTTTGTCTCAGTTATTACAGGAACAGAACGAGTGCAGAGGGATTGGAGAGAATGAACTGCAGTTGATGAACAAGTGATGACACACACTGCATGCAACTCACTGTTAGTGTGTGTGTGTGTGTGTGTGTGTGTGTGTGTGTGTGTTTAACAGCGTTCAAGGCTTTGCTGCTGAACGTTATCGTCCTCTTTGTATCGTGCTCTGAAGGTTCTGCAGTATTCAAAGGCAGCAACACGTTGTGTAACAGTAATGTGATTACTTTTTACAGTGGAGGTGGAATGAAGTCATTACTTTAGAGTCCGTCACTCTGAACTTGTTTCCACGCTGCTCGCTGTTAGCTGGCTGGCTAACCTCCGTTAGCCGTTGTTAGCCCTCAGGAAGACCCTGCGTGTTGCTGGTAGTGGACGTTACTTCAGTAGAGACTCAAGAACTGAACAAAGGAAACAAAACACAAACTAATATGAAATAAATGAGTAACTTTACACTGTTTTTAGGTCATTTTGGGTAAAGATGACACATTTGGAGGAGCTGCTCTTAATCGACAGGGCAGCTACAGCGAGTTATATTTCCTCTATAAACAGATTCTTCACTGGTAGAACCTGTCGGCAACGGGACAAGATGGCGGTTTGGGAAGTCGTCTGTTTGCAGTCCGTGGAGGACGAACGGATCCTGCTGGAGCCGAGCAGGTCCTCCATCACACCAGCAGCAGCACGGCGTCACTGGAGTCCAGAAACCTTAGGGTTAGGGTTTCGACCCCACAAACCTTTTGACCCTAGAAACCTTTGACCCCAGAGGCAGAACAACATCATGACGACGGGTTCAGAGGACGTACGCTCTCTCTCTCTCTCTCTCTCTCTCTCTCTCTCTCTCTCTCTCTCTCTCTCTCTCTCTCTCTCTACATCATCTCTCTCTCTCTCTCTCTCTCTCTCTCTCTCTCTCTCTCTCGCTCTCTCTCTCTCTCTCTACATCATCTCTCTCTCTCTCTCTCTCTCTCTCTCTCGCTCTCTCTCTCTCTCTCTCTCTCTCTCTCTCTCTCTCTACATCATCTCTCTCTCTCTCTCTCTCTCTCTCTCTCTCTCTCTCTCTCTACATCATCTCTCTCTCTCTCTCT
>NW_027176204.1:140000-170000 GCF_023055335.1 Clinocottus analis | reverse complement strand
AATGTGTTATTCATCCTGGTCACATGACATCTACCATCACATGACATCTACCCGTCACATGACATCTACCATCACATGACATCTACCTGTCACATGACATCTACCCGTCACATGACATCTACCCGTCACATGACATCTATCTGTCACATGACATCTATCAGTCACATGACATCTACCCGTCACATGACATCTATCTGTCACATGACATCTACCCGTCACATGACATCTACCCGTCACATGACATCTACCCGTCACATGACATCTACCTGTCACATGACATCTATTGTTCTGTCCATCCTGCAGAGGGATCCTTCTCTGTTGCTCTATGAAGGTTCTTCCCTTTTTCTTCCTCTCAATGTTTTTGTGATGTATTTTATTTTGAGGGAACTAGCGCTGCTCGTTTGCTGATTATTCTCCTACAGTACGTCGTTGCTGCGGCTCTCTGAGCCGGTGTGATGTACAGGCGACTGAAGACGAACACCTGGTTTAGATTTTGGGTCCGAAAGCCTCAATATTTAAATCAACACTCAAACCCGAGAGACCACGAGGAGCGAGCAGTAAAAACAGATTAAAGCATGAGCAGCTTTTGTGACGTTTCAGCTCATAGTTTAGCGTTGTTCAGAATCCAGAGAGAAGTTTAGAGGATGGGATTATTTTAGAGGATGGGATTATTTTAGAGAGCATGGTAAAGTCCTCCTGTGGCTCGCAGTGAGGCTGCGGCAGTAACTAGTTTAATAGCTGCAGGGCGGGTCCGGTTCTGGATCGCGTCTTTGTTCTGGGTTGTGCAACATCTGAGGTCCGTTTGTGCAACACAACTTGCACTCACACGTTTCAGTCAGTTCATAGATTAATCATCCAGAGCGTGGGGAAGATAATTGTGCATCTGTTTTGATATGAAGACCTTGAAAATGCCCCCATGAGCTCATGCAGCGTGTTCTGGTTCACAGAGCACTGGGACTGGAGCCAAAGCGACCCGTCATGGTCCTGCAACACATTCATCATCATGGAGGCTCCATGAACTCGTCCTCCTCATCAAACTCGTCTTTCATCCTCAGCTTCTTTTCTTTTCTCTTTGCTCCAGTTTGTCTTCAACACATAATGACTGATGAAGAAAACACACAATGATGTGCAATGTTTCCTTTTATCCCTCAGTCCTCACAGGCTTGGGGCCCGTGTTGAGCCCATGTTGGGGCCATGTTGGGCCCATGTTGGGTCCATGTTGGGTCCATGTTGGGTCCATGTTGAGGCCCGTGTTGGGGCCATGTTGGGTCCATGTTGGGGCCATGTTGGGTCCATGTTGAGGCCCGTGTTGGGGCCATGTTGGGTCCATGTGGAGGCCCGTGTTGGGGCCATGTTGAGGCCCGTGTTGGGGCCATGTTGAGCCCATGTTGGGGCCATGTTGGGGCCCATGTTGAGCCCATGTTGGGTCCATGTTGGGGCCCATGTTGAGCCCATGTTGGGTCCATGTTGGGGCCATGATGGGGTCTGTGTTGGGGTTCATGTTGGGTCCATGTTGGGTCCGTGTTGGGGCCATGTTGAGCCCATGTTGGGGCCATTGGGGCCCATGTTGAGCCCATGTTGGGTCCATGTTGGGGCCATGATGGGGTCTGTGTTGGGGTTCATGTTGGGTCCATGTTGGGTCCGTGTTGGGGTCCATATTGGGGCCCATGTTGTCAGAATTATCTGCCAAAATCAAAAGTTTTTTTTGCTAGAGTTCAATATGAAAGAATTTCGGCATGAGCTTGACCTTCATTTCCATTTTTTATAATATAGCTTTAAAAAAAACCTGAAATAAATCATTTAGATATGTATTTGTACTGTGTACAGGAAATTCATCTTTAATCTTTCAGATAAAGACAATGACCCAGCAACAATGATAAAACCCACTATAAAGCCTCACGGTAGCAACACTTATGTGTTGTAACTGAATATAATTCATAACTATTTTGCAAACACAAACAAAACGTTCAGTTCAGATACACCAAAACTTGAAAGAGAACAGATCCTTGAGCTGAATAAAGTGCTGCGCTCCTTTAACTTCACACGTCTGAGCTGTGATGACGTCACATCGAGGTGACGGCCGGCGAAAACAAGTTGGAAAACGTAAAGCTCTTTGCTCCAGCCATGTTAGCCACCATTAGCCATGATAGCCACCATTAGCCATGATAGCCACCATTAGCCATGTTAGCCATCGTTAGCCATGTTAGCCATGTTAGATGTTAGCCATCGTTAGCCATGTTAGCCATCGTTAGCCATGTTAGCCATCGTTAGCCATGTTAGCGATGCCAGTTGATAACTTTGTAGTATTTTGCGCATCCTAACAACAATGCAACACGTCTGCAGATAGACGCTGGACAGCACTGTGTTCGGCTGATCTATTGAGACACAAAGAAGACAGAAACACTCACAAACTATTTAACACAGCTTTTTTCTGTGGACGCACGGGGCAGCCATCTTGGATTTTTGAGGTTTTGGTTGATGAGGTTCGCCCGACTTTCCGAGTCGGAAATCTGAATTCTCGTTGCATTTCCATTGAAGTTTCTGACTGACTAACTAACTCAGGAATTCAGAAAGACCCAAAACAACCACATTGTAGGGAAAATAAAAGTATACAAGAAACAGGAAATCTGCCCAGACAAACCGAGGAAGAATAAATCTCACATTCATTTAGCTGCTAAAAGTATATAATTAGCTGCTAAAAGTATATAACGTATTATTTCAATCTTAAGTGGCTGTCACATGATGAGACGGAGGTCTTGTTTCTGTTCTGAGGTGTCGGTGCTGAGTTGTAGCTGCTGGAGGCCACGCTGGTCAGATGTTCAGATCATGAATTGCGAGCCGGAGAGATACTGAGAGTCCTTCCAGATGTTGCTCTCTCCACAGTTGGAGGTCCTCCTCTTGCACTGGCAGCAGTGTCTGTACTGTGCCAGTTTGTCCACCAGCAGCTCCCCAGCAGACCTGCCACAGAGAGAAGGGTCACCTCCTGATGATAGAACCAGATGTGAGCCGGAGGTGATGCTCATCCACAGACCTCAGGAAGCGCCGCTCCTCTTCCTCTCGCTGCTGTTTTTGCTTTGCACTGCGACGCCACTCGTCCTCCAGCGACTTACTGAGGTCTCGCCTCTTCTCGAAGCGATTGATGCGGCCCGTCATGAACCTGGACAGCGAACGCACCGGAGAGACAAACGAGCATCGATTTCCTTCGTCTACATTGATATCCATTCCTTTCATCCCCCTTTACTCACGCCATGTTGTCCTGTCTGAGGTCCTCTCGCTCTTTCTCCAGCTCTGCTCGCCGGCTGTGCAGTTCTTCCTTCTTCCTCTGAGTGGCAGCACTGAGGTTTACTCTGAAGAGCTGCCAGTAGAAATACATGTATACACACACACACACACACACGCATATATATATATATATATATATATATACACACACACACACACACACACACACTATTTAGCTACATCTCAAATAGCTGCAACCTGAAACTGCTTATTGCATGTTATTGAATCAATAATATTCATATGTATATTGTTTTCATTGGTTTTGCAGCTTGTATCTCTTCCACCACTGCAAAACAAAATGCAATGCAGAGACTTTTAATTGAACTATAAGGACTTTGATTATTTCTCCCGGCGACACACAAAGTAAAAGATTCAAACTGAGGAAACAGAGTCGACCTTCTGGGCCCTCTCGCGACCTTCTGCGTGGTCGGCTGCTGGTCGGTTGAACCCGGACTTGTCCACTTGGCACTCTGGAGGATCTGAGCTCTTCTTATCTCCGACCTGAAGGACAGAGCATTGTAACTGTAAGGTGACCACTGAGGAGACTTTGTAAGGTGACCACTGAGGAGACTTTGTAACTGTAAGGTGACCACTGAGGAGACTTTGTAACTGTAAGGTGACCACTGAGGAGACTTTGTAACTGTAAGGTGACCACTGAGGAGACTTTGTAACTGTAAGGTGACCACTGAGGAGACTTTGTAACTGTAAGGTGACCACTGAGGAGACTTTGTAACTGTAAGGTGACCACTGAGGAGACTTAGTAAGGTGACCATCCAGGAGACTTTCTGGCTCACGAGGTCCAAACTAAACCAAATACAAAATGTGAAACCCCAACAAATATTGCCAAATTCTGGAAAACATTCTCCCTGAAATGAAGTATGTGACTGAACCAGAGATGTTCCCCAAAGCAAAACTTCCTCCGCTTCTTATATGCAATAGACTCTTTGTAAGTATCCAGGCCCAGCAGGCTGCCCTCTCACCCGCAACCCTCCTCTGGGTCTTGACCCAGAGTTTACAAAATGCTTTTCAAAAGTCTGGAAGTCACTGTTGTGGAGTGTGTCCTTGCCTGCGTGTCCAGAGCCCTCCTGTAAAGTGCAGTTCTCTGGTGTTTCTGCTGGAGCTGCTGAGCCTTCTGCAGCGCCGCCCTAGCACACAACAGGTTGCTATCATTACCCATGGTTCTGTGCGTTCCGCGAGCACAGACACGTGGTACTCACTCCTGGACCAGCTGGACCTGGTCGAGGCGCTCCAGCAGCAGACGGCTGTGCTGGTCTCGGGCCTCGTGCTGCCGGCGGGCCTCCATCTGGCTCTGGAGCTCGCTCCTGTAGCGGTGCTGCTGCACGCTCCTGGCGGGGGTCAAGGGTCGCGCCGGGAAGACGAAGGAAGTCTGAACGCGTTAACAAGAGTGTGATTTCATGCTTAAACGTCAAGATCAACAGGGGTTTTATACAATTTATGGTCAGATTTTTCATTTCTGCATTAGTTTTTCAACGTATGAACAATCTGATTGTTACACTTTGACCTGCTGCTAGTGTCGTACGCAGTGCGTTTGGTCTGGAGGCTCAGACTTCCACCAGGACTGAAGCCTTGACCTTCAGTATCCCGTCGTACTCACAGGGAAGAGAGCGCAGCACGTCTTCTGTTTCTCCTCCAGCGTTCGCAGGTTGAAGGCAGCGACCTGCTTTGCGTGCGTCCGCTGCTCATTCAGCTTCTCCTGCCAGACGAACACACAAACGCACGAGCCCAGCGGCGTCAAGTCGACTGCAGCAGCGACCGCTGAGAGCAGGAGGCTCTCCAGGGGAAGAGTCCGCTCTCAGAGGTTACTTTGACTGAACCCAGAAATCCTCTTGGAGAAATCATGCAAAGCACTTCCAGTTGTCTCATGTTGAATTGTAATTTCCCAGAAGCCCCATAACTCCTCCCTGGCGCCGCCAAGAGGACGAAGACCTTTTCTCATCTCTCCGGCCCGATGAGATCCACCCAACGATCAGCTGTTGAGATGTTTTGTATTGTTTGTGTTTTAGTGCAAATTTTCTTGACATAATGGTGTTTGTGTACGTCTGTACTCGCGCTCCAGTGTGTGTGTGTGTGTGTGTGTGTGTTTATAGCCTCCAGCTAACGTTTGTGCAGTCAAATGTGTGTGTTTTTCGTGTGAAAACACTACGTGCAGCCATGCACGTGCACAGACCTGTTCTTGGTGCATGAGCTGCTGGTCTCTGTGCTGCTCCTGCAGCAGGAGGAGCTTCTCCTGAGCTCGCTGCTCCGCCTGCTGCTGCTCCCTCAGGTACACGGGGACGTTTCTCTGAGCGCGCTGCATGCACAGGTAGCACCGCTCCTACACGACAAGACCACAGGTGAGTCTACAGGTGTTTACACGCTGTGCAGTACACACACTGTCCAGGAATGCATTGGTTCCATCCACCTGTCCATCCACTGTCATCTGCTGACCCCGTCAGGCCCTGACTCTGTCTCTAAGGCCGAGCCCCACAGAGGAACCTCATCTCCTTACTCTGTCTCTAAGGCCGAGCCCCACAGAGGAACCTCATCTCCTTACTCTATCTCTAAGGCCGAGCCCCACAGAGGAACCTCATCTCCTTACTCTGTCTCTAAGGCCGAGCCCCACAGAGGAACCTCATCTCCTTACTCTATCTCTAAGGCCGAGCCCTACAGAGGAACCTCATCTTGGCCGCTTGTATCCACGACCTCGTTCTTTCATTTCATTGTTTAATATTCATATTTTCATCGCTGCTCCCTCAACAGAGACACAACACGGCTTCATCTGCCATTGTATTGTCAGGAATATTATACTCAAACGCTCATATTAATAAAACCTAATTCCCTATGAATAACATCTCCTTACAGTCTTCCCAAGCAGACACACACACACACACACACACACACACACACACACACACACACACCTGTCCAGCACGGGCGTGGCCAGAGCAGCTCACAGTCACGTGAGGCTCCTGCAGCTTGAGACTGACCTCTGCTGGAGCGACGGAGGAGGTGAGCCTGAGAGTGGAAACAGATTATTTACCATAGTGTGTGTGTGTGTGTGTGTGTGTGTGTGTGTGAGGTGAGGACAGAGGAGGAATCTGTCCCACAGGTGGCTGTGCATCATTGATGGAGCTGGAAGCTGTAACAATATGAGACCACCTCAGAGCGCTCAGCTCACACGGACTCATGCACTGCCAACTGAACCTGTGTGTGTGTGTGTGTGTGTGTGTGTGTGTTGTACTTGTCAGCGGCCTCCTCGGGGGGTTTTGGACTCAGTTCTTCAAACAGGCTGACAGCTTTCATGCTGGCGGGCTGAAGGGATTTGGGTTCTCTCTGCTGAACGTCTGCAGACACAGAACATGGAGAGCTTCACCGTGACGGAACCTGCACCACATGCGACAGCACAGTGCTACTACATGCTACTCTCAAACTCTTCTCATGTTCTCATGTTGATGCAGTCTGGCATCGTCATGTCTGACGGAGTTCAAAGCTCTCCGTCTTCACTCAGCTGTTTGTTCATGTTCACTTTAACCGACTGTTGCGTTATTAAAGTATCAGACGATGAAGACGTTCCTCTTCGTCCAGCAGTGACGTTGCAGAGCGTCCAGAGGAAGTCTTCAGCATGTGATTGGATTGTTCATGAGTCATGAGCCTCATGAAGCTGTAGACCTGATCCAGTCTTATATAACCTGGATCAGGACTATCACACACCCATTACAACAGCTGGAGTCCTTCCAGACAGAGAGCTGAACCAGCTGGAGCCAGCAGGTCATCAAGGTCACGGCTTCAAGGAAACGCCTGATAGCCATCAGGAAATATGAATTTGCTCTCCAGATGAACGTTTGTAGAGTAGATCGACACCACTCGCTGTGCGATAAATATGGAGCTGCAGCCGGTTAGCTTAGCTTAGCATGAAGACCGGAGAAAACATCTGTATGAGTTGTAACCGTGAGACTCCAACCAAGAAACCCTTTGGCACATGACACTTTGTTCTTTCTACAGATTAAATATGTGACGTATCTTCTGTTCATTTGTGAGGTTGGAGATGCAGGAGGTGGATCGTAAAACGACGTTGATAACTCCCCCGAACGCTACGATAACGTGAATGTTTCTTGTTTGTTCCAGCTTCTGCAGCTTCTGCAGTGAGGACCACAGATCCTTTTCTACTAGATCTGGAAGGATTTGGTTGAATTCAGGTTCCTTAAGTGCCGTCACGCAGCCAGAGCGCTTCACCTCCTGCATTCTTCGGGTCTGGAGCTGCTGACCAGCGCCGAGCGGCCGGCTGAGGAGAGCAGGCGGTCGGCATGGTGACGGGGTTGGCAGTCTGAAGCCCGGACAGTAAAGAGCTGCTGCTGCCGGGTCTCTGCAGGGAGAGAGCACAGGCCGTGCATCAACACACACATCACACACTCCAGCATGCACACACACACGACACTCACGTGGTTGAAGGCCGACAGCAGCCGACCGGTTCCATCCATCGCCTGAACGAAAGCTCTGCTGAACTTCATCTGCACCTGAACAACAGCAGAGATGAACGTTAGCAGCAAACTGCCGTCATGGCGCCACGAGGAGCAACACAGGTGAGCGGGCGCGGCACCTTGTTGCTCCTGAAGGACAAAACTCCGATTCCCTGGAAGGTGAGGAATGCGTTTTGCTCGGAGGCCAAAGCTCTGAGGAGGAGCAGCAGCGTCTCTCTGACGCAGCGCTCCACCTCGTCCCGGCTGAACGCAGTCTGCTGCGACACCGCGGCCAAGTTCAGCTGCACCACCGGCAGGTGTGTTGCTGCCAGACACACACACACACACACACACACACACACACACACACCTGTGTCATGATCTTGTAACAGTATGTATTATCCCTCATAAGGAGCTGATTGAAAAGTAACGTTTTCAGGTTCTTATCCTGAGTCGTGCTTCTTTTCATTAATCCTCCATCTTGTGTGTTCGTGAGTGTTGAATCCTCAGAAGACATTTCTACTCACCTGCAGCCAGAGGTCTGACCTGCTTTAACCCCAGAGACTGCACAAGTTTCCCAGCAATGAGGAAGATGGGTCGTTGGATCATTGTGTACTTGTTTCCTATGTCCAACTTCTGCTGAGAGAAGGTGAAGGTCCCCAGTCCTGCCACGCGCACGCCCTGTTGGATCAATCAATTATGGATGGAAGGATGGATGATGGATGGATAGGTAGGCAGGTAGGTGGGTGGGTAGGTCGGTCTAACCTTTTGTAAGGTCATCTGACGTTCAATGAAGGCAGATACTGCAGCCCAAATACTTTGTATATCTGAAAGAAACAAACATGAAGTTTGGTTACACGGAGACGGAGCGAGGAGATAAACAAGCAGCAGCTGGATAAACAGTTTATCCGGATGTCCTTGGGGACAAACACGCAGTCTGACCGTCTCCAGAGAGCCGGGGCAGAGGAGGCACCGTCCCGCCGTCCGCTCCTGACAGCAGCCGCAGGATGTCCGTCATCTCCGGTACTTTACAGGATCGTCCCCGAAGACAGAAGCCTCTGTGTCCGTCTGCTGTCCGGGTTGAGCCCGTTAGCTCGGGTTAGAGCCCGTTAGCTCGGGTTGGAGCCCGTTAGCTCGGGTTAGAGCCCGTTAGCTCGGGTTAGAGCCCGTTAGCTCGGGTTAGAGCCCGTTAGCTCGGGTTAGAGCCCGTTAGCTCGAGTTAGAGCCCGTTAGCTCGGGTTAGAGCCCGTTAGCTCGGGTTAGAGCCCGTTAGCTCGGGTTGGAGCTGCAGCACCGAGAGAGTCAGAGCGCGTGAGTAACAATGGACCTCCCGCGCGGCGCGGTGCGCGTTTCCAGCGCGGCGCGCAAACACAACAGAAACATAACACACAGAGACACACAAGAGAAACACAAGAGAAACACATAACACGAGAGACACACAACAGAAACACATAACACACAAGAGAAACACGACAGAACTATATATATATATATATATATATATATATATATATATATATATATATATATATATATATATATATATATATATATATATATATATATAATTGTGCATTTTGAGAAAGTTGGACTCAATGTTTCTGCACTCCGACAATCAATCGTATTAATATTCCCCAAAATAAGATATAAAACATATATAAGGACGTCCTCCTAAAAAAGAGTTGTGTTTCTGCAAAGTTGTCAGGCAACTTCAGCTGTTCGTCCCAGCAGTGTTGTCAGGACCAGTGAACATGTTCACTGGTCCTGACAACACTGCTGGGACGTGTTAGAGCACACGTGACATGTTATAAACCATGTCTGCCTCACTAAACGCAGCACACATCCATATAAACGTAAAATAAATGATTATTATGATTAGAATAACGTGTTGATCATGTCCTTTACTGTAATTGTTATTTATTTAGGTTTGCAGTTGTGCTTTGTGTAAACGTGCACAGAGCTTGCTGAGTCTCAGCTTCAGGGCTTGTTCCTGTTCCTGCTTTCATTTTCATGTTGCTGCTGAAGTGAAAAGAGTCCAGAACAGTCAGGAGAACCCGAGGATCCGGTTTCCCTCATGAAGGACCCGCTGAAGCTGCTGATGCTGCTCTGCTCTCTGAGGACAGGTAGGATCCATCTTCACTCAGGAGGTGCAAGAACTTTACTACTGCAGTTTTAAAATGCTTTAGCTCAAACTATACTCTCACTTTAGTGGAAACATGAATGCAGCTTATGATTAATGGAAAGCTTTTATTAAAAAACAAAACCTGACAAGTTCATGAAATAAAACAGGAATTAAAGTGGTTACGAAGCTCCAGGTCAGATGAGTTGTTAGAATTTACCACTGAAGAGTCCTCGCCTTTCTAATCTTTGATTATTAATACATTACACATGAATACATTACATAATAATACTTTACATATTAATACTTTACATATGAATACTTTACATATGAATACATTACATAATAATACTTTACATATTAATACTTTACATATGAATACTTTACATATGAATACATTACATATTAATACATTACATAATAATACATTACATAATAATACATTAAATATGAATACTTTACATATGAATACATTACATATTAATACATTACACATTGATACATTACATAAGTATTTATTATTATTATTACATTGCTCACATACGTTATTTCACAAAAAAGGAAAGAACAGATTGATGTTGCAGGACTTTTATGTTGAAGTACTTTTATACACATGTTTTATTCCATCTGTATATTTAATATTCTTACTGTTCATTTTTATTTCCTGTTTATTCATATTCCTTGATGTTTCTCTGTCTCTTCTTGTGAGCAGAGCTGCTGTAATCCTGTAATTTCCGCACTGAGGGACTCATGAAGGATTATCTTACCTTATCGTTTGTAAAAGATTATTAACTATTATTACAGCCCTTATTAATCCTCTGGGACGTGAACTAAACTAATTCAGTCTCAAGTTGACCTCACACAGTAAAATGCTTCTTACTCATTGTTGCATCAATATCTAATAACATAACAGGATGTCAGAACTCTTGACTCTTCTGAACTTTGATGGAGTTTGAAGAACCTCTGAGATATTATTCTTCAGACTAAAGACGAGGGTTTGAAGTCTGCGTTTAAACTCAACCGCATTATGAACGACGACGTTATGAAATATCAACGTGGATATGAAACACGACAAACAGCAAACCAAGCGGTCTGAAGCTCGGCGTGACCCGCAGATGCTGACCCGCTTCCTTTTGCCGGATCACAAGACAACCGGCACCGCAGCGGTGACGTCAGCGGGTCGTCATGTCGTCACTGGAAAGCTTTCTCGTTCTGAGGAACTCACGAGTGTGTAGAACACAATGAAACAAGTCCAGAAGGTTTCGTGGGACTTGACCTTCTGTTGGTTCGCATCCCAGAGAGCATCAATCGCACTGAAAGCAGCTGAAGTGTGACGTGTTTGCAGGCGCTGGTCCCTGGACAGCCGGAGACGCAGACGTCAGGGCGGGAGAGATGGCGGCGCTGCTCTGCCCTCTGGACGGACCTTCAGTGATGTGGACCGGTCCCAGCAGCCAGGACACGGATCTGACCCGCATGTCCTCCGCCGAGCAGACCCGCATGGGGCTGCTGCTCCACGGGAGGAGCCTGGTGGTCCTCAGGGCTTCTGTCCTCCATCAGGGGAACTACTCCTGCTCTCTGGGGTAAAGAAACCAACACAAACACAAAGGCTCATGAAGGAAGCGTCTTTCCCTCAAAGCCTGCATGTATTAAACTACATGTATTAAAAGATATATGTATTACAATATATATGTATTAAAAGATATATGTATTACAATATATATGTATATTAAAATATATGTATATTAAAATATGCATGCATTAAAATATATATGTATTCAAATATATGTATATTAAAATATATATGCATTAAAATATATATGCATTAAAATATATATGCATTAAAATATATATGTATTAAAAGATAAACAAGACCGAGAGTCTGAAGCCAAGCCAGCAGCTCTGTGAGGCTAAATGCTAACGCAGCTGCTAACAGCGCTAACACCTGGATGTCAAGCTGACAGTGTTCACAGTCTCAGTTTAGCTCGACACAATGCTAACGTGGCTAACTGTCCAGTCAGACTCTGCAAAATGTTTCAAACCTGAACGCTAAATCTTCAAAAGAGCTTTTCGTGATGGCGTGACAGGAACGCCAGCAGCCGGTCCTGGTTCCGGCTGACCGTGAGCACAACGCGGTCCAGAGAGCAGGAGCAGAGGACCCAGTACCCTCAGAGGTGTTACGCTGCAGCGGCCTGCACGCTGAGCTGCCCCGAGGTCAACGTGCCCGCTGCCAGCACGCCCAACATCAGCAGCAACGGCACCGTGTGGCACAAGGTGCAGCAGCAGAGTCATGACGTGCACATGAAGAGCTGCAGCTTCTCCTCCAGGCTGCAGCTGGTTGGACCTGCTGGTTGAACATCACTGCTGTTGGTGTCTTCCAGGAGGGCGAGTCTGAGCCGACAGACGGATACTTCTCCAGCGTGCAGGAGAAGCACCAGGGAGTCTACACCTGCACCAGGTCCTACCTGTGCTACACACACCTGTACAACATGACCTTCAGGGTGGCGCTGGAGGTCAAACCAGAGAGTGAGGGGAGACATTTTCTTGGATTTCTTTATTGTTATAAACTTCAATATGTTTTACTTGTGTGTTAAATGTTTGCTCTTCTTCTTTCACAGGAAAATCTGGACAAGCAGAGATACTTTCCCCTCGCAGCGGAGTCGTCAATGTCGAGTTAGGTGAGTGTGTTTTTGTGTCGTTACACTTCATCTTGCAGCTTTACGTTAATGTGTGTAAACTGCTTTTCCCAGGTGACACCGTGGTGGTGGAGTGTAGAGCGGTTGTGTATTCAGACTTTGACGAGGTCTTCTGGTTAGTCGGGACATCAGAAGTGGAAACAAACAGCAGCTTTCCTGTTTTCTACAATTACTCACGGTAAACACTCGCCGCTGGAGTCTGGACGTGCTCCGGTGTCGTCTCGTGGCTCACAGTCCTTCTGGATGTTCCTTCACCTCTCCAGGGAGAGCGATGCTGCAGAGATGAAGATCACGGCGTCTCTGGTCTTCAGGAAGGTGTCAGAGGAGGATTTATCAAAAGGTTACACCTGTAAACTGGATCCTCTTTCTGGACCCTCGAGCTCCGTCAGCATCACCTTGACCCAAAAAGGTTTGTGACATGAAGCACGGAGAGAGCTTCAGCTTGACTTCTCTCGTGCCGCTGCATGTGTTGCTGAGTCATGATGATGATCCACTAACTGATGCCTGTCTCTAATCCACACCTTCAAACCACATGGAGGTTTCATGTGCTGTGAAGTCTTTATGATGGAGGTTATTTGTCCCGCCAGCGGCTCCCCGGCTGCTCCCGCTGGCTCTCGGCCTCGCAGCCGTCGCCGTGATGATCCTTGTCACAGTTGTTGTTCTGGTGAAACTCAGAAAGGACGTCGTTCTTTTCCTTCGAGGCTCTTTGTGTTGCCGTCGCAGCGCTTCAGGTGGGATTCATGTTTTTTGGGTTAAAGACATAAAAACAATCGGCCATGTTGTCTCTACCAACGCTGCTTGTGCTTGTCTGCTCAGATGGAAAGAGCTATGACGCCTTCCTGATGTGTTACCAGAGCGACACAGGACTGAAGGAAGACGACAGGAAACATCTGCAGAGCGTTTTGGAAGAGCGGTTCGGTTACAGCCTCTGTCTCTATGAGCGTGACGTGTCACCGGGGAAAGGTACGGACTCATTTACTCTGAACAAACCAAGAAGTCTGCGTGAGGTCCGGACTCATGTGACCTCTGCTGCTTGCAGCTGCAGCCGAGGCCGTGCTGGACTGTGTGGAGCAGAGCCGGACGGTGGTTTTGGTTCCCGCCTCCCCAGATGTGGGACCGGACGCCGGACCGGGATCCGGGCTGCTGAGCGCCGTCCACGCCGCCCTGGTGGAGCGGCAGACTCGCTTGGTCTTCATCCAGACGGAGACGAGCGAAGCGCCGAGATCCGGCTCCTTACCGGAGGCCTTGCGGCTTCTCGGCGAGGCTGCGGACTGCGTCACGTGGAAGGGCATGAGCTCCATCCCGCACGCTTCCTCCTTCTGGAAGCAGCTACGATATCACCTGCCGGCCCCGCAGCAGGCGTCCAGGATGAAGCTTCTACCTTTCTAGAGTCCATCATGACAGGATGAAGCTTCTACCTTTCTAGAGTCCATCATGACAGGATGAAGCTTCTACCTTTCTAGAGTCCATCATGACAGGATGAAGCTTCTACCTTTCTAGAGTCCATCATGACAGGATGAAGCTTCTACCTTTCTAGAGTCCATCATGACAGGATGAAGCTTCTACCTTTCTAGAGTCCATCATGACAGGATGAAGCTTCTACCTTTCTAGAGTCCATCATGACAGGATGAAGCTTCTACCTTTCTAGAGTCCATCATGACAGGATGAAGCTTCTACCTTTCTAGAGTCCATCATGACAGGATGAAGCTTCTACCTTTCTAGAGTCCATCATGACAGGATGAAGCTTCTACCTTTCTAGAGTCCATCATGACAGGATGAAGCTTCTACCTTTCTAGAGAATACTTTTACTGCAACTTCCTTTCTTTGGAGGTTATCCCCTCAAGAGTTGAACGACAGTCCAAAAGTAAGACATGTTTCAGGTGCTCAACACATCGTGCCCCGGCCTCTTAGTTCTTGGAGGTTTTCTCCGCAGCGCTAAGAGACTCAGTTTACTCACATAGAAAGTCTCCGTTTGATTGCTCCAATAGAGTGGATTATTCTGGGGACAGAGTCTGAGAAGCAACTGAAGAAGTGCTCCGCTGTCTCTGTTTTTATAGGCAAACGAGAGGAGGGGTCTTACAGTAGAGGTGACTGTCGACAGTGATTTACTGATCTGTCTTTGGTCACTCGCTCATCTCGCGTTTGTAGATGAAGCTGCAGAAAGGGAGTCTGAACAGGTGTCAGTCTGAACAGGTGTCAGTCTGAACAGGTGTCAGTCTGAACAGGTGTCAGTCTGACCAGGTGTCAGTCTGAACAGGTGTCAGTCTGACCAGGTGTCAGTCTGACCAGGTGTCAGTCTGAACAGGTGTCAGTCTGAACAGGTGTCAGTCTGAACAGGTGTCAGTCTGACCAGGTGTCAGTCTGACCAGGTGTCAGTCTGAACAGGTGTCAGTCTGAACAGGTGTCAGTCTGAACAGGTGTCAGTCAGGCCGGCGCCTTGTGCACAGAGTTGGCAGATGAAACATGCCGATGCTGTTTGATGGAGTCATGATAAGCTTACAGGCGTCAGACCTTTCATTAGTGAGTAATGGGTGTGGTGCAACATGCTCTGGCTTGGGTCAAAGGTCAATACCTCTCTGCAGCAGATCTTCACATGATCATATGTCTACTTATGACTTCATTTGGCCTTTGTCATATAAAACAGAAACATATCAATGCACTTGTGATAGAAAACATTTCCCCTTATAGAAACAGGAATATGTCAAAGCGTATATGAGCAATAATATAGAAACTATCTTAACTCATAACACATGGTTATATTCAATAAAGAAAAGGAATAATAAAAAGAACCTCAGAAATGCAAATAACTCGTAGTTTACAAAATGAACCTTTCTGTTGTTTTCACTGCTTTTCACCCTGCATTCATACATGTTCATGATGTGAACAATATAGCAGCTAATATAGAAGAAGAGATGCTGTTGTTGTGTTGTGTGTCCTGCTGACTCAGCGTCCAGCCGTCAGCTGTTCTCATCACCTCATGAAGACTCTGATGAAGCTCACGTCTTCACACCTGAGGCCAAACGGCAGCTGAACATCAGACATCGTGCTGTTGGTCCGTCTGCTGACCTGATGAGCTGGTTGGACCTGCTTCTGCCTCCAGTGACGTCTCCCAGTCCAACCAGTCCATGAGGTCATGTGACTTCTTCACTATGTAAACCTCAGCTGAACACTTGAGAATGCAAATTAGATGAGTTATTAGTCAAAAACATGTAGAAACTATAATCATATATGTATATATTTATACATAACAACTTCACATAATTTCAGAAGGAAATACACATTTTACTCCACCACATATAATTAATATCTGTAGTATATTACTGTAGTATAAGTACATACAGTACAACATGATTTACAGAAAGATAGAATACACACAAGTAGAAATAAACAAACTAGAACGCACAACGGAACAATCTGAATTGTTTAAAACAAACAAAAGGAGTAAAACAGATAAAAACACAGATCTGATCCTTAAACCTGGAACACTTTAGTGTTTGTCCACTAGAGGGCAGCAGGAACCAACGTCTCCTCCAGAGGACCAACGCTTCACTCAACGTCTCCTCCAGAGGACCAACGCTTCACTCAACGTCTCCTCCAGAGGACCAACGCTTCACTCAATGTCTCCTCTAGAAGACCAACGCTTCACTCAACGTCTCCTCCAGAGGACCAACGCTTCACTCAACGTCTACTCCAGAGGACCAACGCTTCACTCAACGTCTACTCCAGAGGACCAACGCTTCACTCAACGTCTCCTCCAGAGGACCAACGCTTCACTCAACGTCTCCTCCAGAGGACCAACGCTTCACTCAACGTCTCCTCCAGAGGACCAACGCTTCACTCAGCGTCTCCTCTAGAGGACCAACGCTTCACTCAACGTCTCCTCCAGAGGACCAACGCTTCACTCAACGTCTCCTCCAGAGGACCAACGCTTCACTCAACGTCTCCTCCAGAGGACCAACGCTTCACTCAACGTCTCCTCCAGAAGACCAACGCTTCACTCAGCGTCTCCTCCAGAGGACCAACGCTTCACTCAACGTCTCCTCCAGAAGACCAACGCTTCACTCAGCGTCTCCTCCAGAGGACCAACGCTTCACTCAACGTCTCCTCTAGAGGACCAACGCTTCACTCAATGTCTCCTCCAGAAGACCAACGCTTCACTCAGCGTCTCCTCCAGAGGACCAACGCTTCACTCAACGTCTCCTCCAGAAGACCAACGCTTCACTCAGCGTCTCCTCCAGAGGACCAACGCTTCACTCAACGTCTCCTCCAGAAGACCAACGCTTCACTCAGCGTCTCCTCCAGAGGACCAACGCTTCACTCAACGTCTCCTCTAGAAGACCAACGCTTCACTCAACGTCTCCTCCAGAGGACCAACGCTTCACTCAGCGTCTCCTCCAGAGGACCAACGCTTCACTCAGCGTCTCCTCTAGAGGACCAACGCTTCACTCAACGTCTCCTCTAGAGGACCAACGCTTCACTCAACGTCTCCTCTAGAGGACCAACGCTTCACTCAACGTCTCCTCTAGAGGACCAACGCTTCACTCAGCGTCTCCTCTAGAGGACCAACGCTTCACTCAACGTCTCCTCCAGAGGACCAACGCTTCACTCAATGTCTCCTCCAGAAGACCAACGCTTCACTCAACGTCTCGTCAGGAACAATAACTCATGACGTCAGTGAAACGAGGCGTCCCGTTGCATTCTGGGAAGTGTGCAGGATCCCGTGTTCCTTGTGTCGCTGCTGGACTCGTGTTGGGATGAAGTGAAGACGTTTCATCCTCTCATCGGCTCCATGAAGCATCTCAGGACTGACAGCAGTTTAGTTCTTCATGTTTTAAAATGTCTCCCTGAGATGATTTTATTGTTTTATTTAGAAAAGTTTTATAAACTTGAAGAAGTGTCAATCATCTAAATAACAAAACAATGAGAGAGCAACGTTTTAAAATGAAACACAACCAGCAGACATGTTTTCTCTGTTCATCATCTTAATGGAAAACAGCATTCAACAGCAGTTACACACACACACGCTGATAATACACTAATAATACTAATATAACACCACTAAACTCTGAATAGAGCTTTTATCTTCTGATACATTTAGCTGGTAACGTGCAGAATGCAGGCTTGTTTCATCGTTTTCATCCGTTATACTTCAGAGTAGAAGATGCTTCTTCCAGCACCTCAGAGGAACATTTCTAAAGAGCTGAAGCTCTTCGGATGCTTTTGCTCGTCGTGTCCTCAGCACCTCTGGAGGCCACAGCTCCTCTCTGTGTCTTCCTGCTTCAGCTGTGTGTCCGTGTGGCTCAGCAGCCGCAGACACAACGTCTGTGGTTCTGGCGTCTCAGTGACGCTGTCGCCACGTTTCCTCTGAACTGAAAGCTGCAGCTCGTGTGGTTTGTTCTGCGCCGACGGAGCCAGTGAGGTCACGAGGAAGAGGAACCCAACGGTTACTGCGCTGGCAGCAGCGTGGCGCTCTTCCTGGTGTTTCACTCCTCCTCCTCCTCCTCCTCCTCATCATCATCATCAGTGTGGTTTCATTTCACAGATTTGTGGAAAATGTTCCAGTCAGCAGGACCGCGGCTCTGACATCAAGATGCTGAGAACTCTGCTGCTTCTGTTGTTCCTCCTGTCTTCAGGAACAGGTAAGAACATGGAACATAGAACCTGGAACATGGAACATGGGAACATAGAACCTAGAACCTAGAACATGGAACATGGAACATAGAACCTAGAACCTAGAACATGGAACATAGAACCTAGAACCTAGAACATGGAACATGGAACATAGAACATGGAACATGGAACATGGGAACATAGAACCTAGAGCCTAGAACATGGAACATGGAACATAGAACCTAGAACCTAGAACATGGAACATAGAACCTAGAACCTAGAACATGGAACATGGAACATAGAACCTAGAACATGGAACATAGAACCTAGAGCCTAGAACATGGAACATGGAACATAGAACCTAGAACCTAGAACATGCCTCTGGCGTCACAGGGTGAGCTCTCTCCGTGTGGTTTGAGATCACAGACCTGACAGCTCTTGTAAATGATGTAACCTTTGATCAGTGATCACAGTCCTGAGGTGTGAAGCTGGTGAACGGATTCAACCTGAATCTCTAACATCGCGACTTACTGAAGTTACAAATGAATGCAGTGGAGTAGAAGTATGAGTATACAGCAGCGGAAGATGGAAGTGAAAGTACAAATACTTGAGGAAATGTACTTAAAGCTGCAGGAACAAAAACACTGGATCATAATGTTGTTTGTCTCATAACAATCCTGACGGCTCCAGATGTTAATAATGAATAACTCAGACTTGTGTGATACACTGTGACATGCAGATAAGACCACAGACACCAAACGTACACGTTTAAATACATCGACCACCTTCCCTCCGTTCCCTTTGTTGAATGACTTCCACAAAGTTTGTGTCTCACTGAAGTCACGAGATGAAAGAAGGACGTGAGAGAAGAGCTGAACGTCAGCTGGAGCTAAACGACAGAAAGTCTGCACACCTGATGCACAAGTCCTCTGAGCTGACAGCATGCCTTCAGCTGCACCTCCACATTCACAAATGCAGATGAACTTGATGTGAGGAGAAGTTTTCTAGCACTAAAGTAATGCAACTAATTAAAGTAATCTGTGGGATTTGTGGTGAACCTGAAATCATGAATAACGAAGGTGAACACAGACAGAAAGTCACATGAAGCAGAAAGTCAACGGAAATATTGTAACCACTAAGTAACACAACTCTTGAGTGGACTCTTCAGCAACACAACCTGCTCTCATGTCGCTGGTTCAAAGCCGAGAAGACGTTAAAAGCCGCTCTGCTCATCCGGACCGGCGCGATGGAGCCTCACGTGGACGCGCTCCTCCAGTCCTGGAGTGAAGAGCCGCTTCACGCACTGAAAGCAGCTGAAGTGTGACGTGTTTGCAGGCGCTGGTCCCTGGACAGCCGGAGACGCAGACGTCAGGGCGGGAGAGATGGCGGCGCTGCTCTGCCCTCTGGACGGACCTTCAGTGATGTGGACCGGTCCCAGCAGCCAGGACACGGATCTGACCCGCATGTCCTCCGCCGAGCAGACCCGCATGGGGCTGCTGCTCCACGGGAGGAGCCTGGTGGTCCTCAGGGCTTCTGTCCTCCATCAGGGGAACTACTCCTGCTCTCTGGGGTAAAGAAACCAACACAAACACAAAGGCTCATGAAGGAAGCGTCTTTCCCTCAAAGCCTGCATGTATTAAACTACATGTATTAAAAGATATATGTATTACAATATATATGTATTAAAAGATATATGTATTACAATATATATGTATTAAAAGATATATGTATTAAAATATATATGTATATTAAAATATATGTATATTAAAATATGCATGCATTAAAATATATATGTATTCAAATATATGTATAGTAAAATATATATGCATTAAAATATATATGCATTAAAATATATATGCATTAAAATATATATGTATTAAAAGATAAACAAGACCGAGTCTGAAGCCAAGCCAGCAGCTCTGTGAGGCTAAATGCTAACGCAGCTGCTAACAGCGCTAACACCTGGATGTCAAGCTGACAGTGTTCACAGTCTCAGTTTAGCTCGACACAATGCTAACGTGGCTAACTGTCCAGTCAGACTCTGCAAAATGTTTCAAACCTGAACGCTAAATCTTCAAAAGAGCTTTTCGTGATGGCGTGACAGGAACGCCAGCAGCCGGTCCTGGTTCCGGCTGACCGTGAGCACAACGCGGTCCAGAGAGCAGGAGCAGAGGACCCAGTACCCTCAGAGGTGTTACGCTGCAGCGGCCTGCACGCTGAGCTGCCCCGAGGTCAACGTGCCCGCTGCCAGCACGCCCAACATCAGCAGCAACGGCACCGTGTGGCACAAGGTGCAGCAGCAGAGTCATGACGTGCACATGAAGAGCTGCAGCTTCTCCTCCAGGCTGCAGCTGGTTGGACCTGCTGGTTGAACGTCACTGCTGTTGGTGTCTTCCAGGAGGGCGAGTCTGAGCCGACAGACGGATACTTCTCCAGCGTGCAGGAGAAGCACCAGGGAGTCTACACCTGCACCAGGTCCTACCTGTGCTACACACACCTGTACAACATGACCTTCAGGGTGGCGCTGGAGGTCAAACCAGAGAGTGAGGGCACAGCCGTCTTACTGCTCATCTGCATGTGTTGGGCCGGGAAGATGAAAAGTGTTTTCTCCTCTTTGTGCACAGGAAAAAAGAAGGTCCCAGTGATCACTTCCCCCCACAGGAGCGATGTCTTTCATGTAGATTTGGGTGAGTCCATCTTCTTCCGTCATATCACGGACACACACATCCTTTACTGTCTTTCCTTTTAAATCTGGTGTAAACTGCTTTTCCCAGGTGACACCGTGGTGGTGGAGTGTAGAGCGGTTGTGTATTCAGACTTTGACGAGGTCTTCTGGTTAGTCGGGACATCAGAAGTGGAAACAAACAGCAGCTTTCCTGTTTTCTACAATTACTCACGGTAAACATGACGAGCTCGTTTTTAACACACACAACACACGATAGCTTGTTTTTCTTACTTTTCTTTCCTCTCCAGGGAGGGCGACGCTTCAGAGATGAAGATCACGGCGTCTCTGGTCTTCAGGAAGGTGTCAGAGGATAATTTATCAAAGAACTACACCTGCAGACTGGATCCTGTTTCTGGACCCTCGAGGTCCGTCAGCATCACTTTGACCCAAAAAGGTTTCTAATATGATTCTTCTTCTTAAATCTTAACCTGTTCAATCTGTACTTTCTGTGTAGTAACATTATCACGTTTGGATTAATGAATTACTTGTTTATTCTTGATATGAATGTCATAAAAGCTTTTAAAACCAGCTTTCCATCAGATCAGATCACTGCTTCACATGAATGTGTTTAAATGGACGTTTTGACACATCATTCTGTGTCCCTGCAGCTCGTCCTTCTTACGTCTCCCTGGCGCTCTGCGTTGGCGGCGTTGTGGCGGTGATGGTCTCGGCAGTAGTTATCTATGTGAGGTTCAAAATCACCGTCACTCTTTTCCTGAGAGACAGTCTGGGCTGCCACAGAAGCTCCTCAGGTGGGGTTCATGTTTAGGGTCAATGTGAGGGAACAGTTCATGTTGAAGAGACACATGTCGATGGCCCAAGAGAAAAACCTCCTGAAAACATGCACTGTTTCATGCAGATAGGTCTTTCCTTTACGTTTAGCACTTTGGCCATCGACATGTGGACTTCACTCAATACGAGCAGTAAGTGACGCTGCTTGTGCTTGTCTGCTCAGATGGAAAGAGCTATGACGCCTTCCTGATGTGTTACCAGAGCGACACAGGACTGAAGGAAGACGACAGGAAACATCTGCAGAGCGTTTTGGAAGAGCGGTTCGGTTACAGCCTCTGTCTCTATGAGCGTGACGTGTCACCGGGGAAAGGTACGGACTCATTTACTCTGAACAAACCAAGAAGTCTGCGTGAGGTCCGGACTCATGTGACCTCTGCTGCTTGCAGCTGCAGCCGAGGCCGTGCTGGACTGTGTGGAGCAGAGCCGGACGGTGGTTTTGGTTCCCGCCTCCCCAGATGTGGGACCGGACGCCGGACCGGGATCCGGGCTGCTGAGCGCCGTCCACGCCGCCCTGGTGGAGCGGCAGACTCGCTTGGTCTTCATCCAGACGGAGACGAGCGAAGCGCCGAGATCCGGCTCCTTACCGGAGGCCTTGCGGCTTCTCGGCGAGGCTGCGGACTGCGTCACGTGGAAGGGCATGAGCTCCATCCCGCACGCTTCCTCCTTCTGGAAGCAGCTACGATATCACCTGCCGGCCCCGCAGCAGGCGTCCAGGATGAAGCTTCTACCTTTCTAGAGTCCATCATGACAGGATGAAGCTTCTACCTTTCTAGAGTCCATCATGACAGGATGAAGCTTCTACCTTTCTAGAGTCCATCATGACAGGATGAAGCTTCTACCTTTCTAGAGTCCATCATGACAGGATGAAGCTTCTACCTTTCTAGAGTCCATCATGACAGGATGAAGCTTCTACCTTTCTAGAGTCCATCATGACAGGATGAAGCTTCTACCTTTCTAGAGTCCATCATGACAGGATGAAGCTTCTACCTTTCTAGAGTCCATCATGACAGGATGAAGCTTCTACCTTTCTAGAGTCCATCATGACAGGATGAAGCTTCTACCTTTCTAGAGTCCATCATGACAGGATGAAGCTTCTACCTTTCTAGAGTCCATCATGACAGGATGAAGCTTCTACCTTTCTAGAGTCCATCATGACAGGATGAAGCTTCTACCTTTCTAGAGTCCATCATGACAGGATGAAGCTTCTACCTTTCTAGAGTCCATCATGACAGGATGAAGCTTCTACCTTTCTAGAGTCCATCATGACAGGATGAAGCTTCTACCTTTCTAGAGTCCATCATGACAGGATGAAGCTTCTACCTTTCTAGAGTCCATCATGACAGGATGAAGCTTCTACCTTTCTAGAGTAGGCATGACAGGATGAAGCTTCTACCTTTCTAGAGTAGGCATGACAGGATGAAGCTTCTACCTTTCTAGAGTAGTCATGACAGGATGAAGCTTCTACCTTTCTAGAGTCCATCATGACAGGATGAAGCTTCTACCTTTCTAGAGTCCATCATGACAGGATGAAGCTTCTACCTTTCTAGAGTCCATCATGACAGGATGAAGCTTCTACCTTTCTAGAGTCCATCATGACAGGATGAAGCTTCTACCTTTCTAGAGTCCATCATGACAGGATGAAGCTTCTACCTTTCTAGAGTCCATCATGACAGGATGAAGCTTCTACCTTTCTAGAGTCCATCATGACAGGATGAAGCTTCTACCTTTCTAGAGTCCATCATGACAGGATGAAGCTTCTACCTTTCTAGAGTCCATCATGACAGGATGAAGCTTCTACCTTTCTAGAGTCCATCATGACAGGATGAAGCTTCTACCTTTCTAGAGTCCATCATGACAGGATGAAGCTTCTACCTTTCTAGAGTAGGCATGACAGGATGAAGCTTCTACCTTTCTAGAGTAGGCATGACAGGATGAAGCTTCTACCTTTCTAGAGTAGTCATGACAGGATGAAGCTTCTACCTTTCTAGAGTCCATCATGACAGGATGAAGCTTCTACCTTTCTAGAGTCCATCATGACAGGATGAAGCTTCTACCTTTCTAGAGTCCATCATGACAGGATGAAGCTTCTACCTTTCTAGAGTCCATCATGACAGGATGAAGCTTCTACCTTTCTAGAGTCCATCATGACAGGATGAAGCTTCTACCTTTCTAGAGTCCATCATGACAGGATGAAGCTTCTACCTTTCTAGAGTCCATCATGACAGGATGAAGCTTCTACCTTTCTAGAGTCCATCATGACAGGATGAAGCTTCTACCTTTCTAGAGTCCATCATGACAGGATGAAGCTTCTACCTTTCTAGAGTCCATCATGACAGGATGAAGCTTCTACCTTTCTAGAGTCCATCATGACAGGATGAAGCTTCTACCTTTCTAGAGTCCATCATGACAGGATGAAGCTTCTTCCTTCAGCAGTTAGACCAGAGGGCCTCAAACTGTTCCTGTCTCCACTCTGGAGGAAGCAAAGTGTTCAACCGGCCCGACCACATGGGAACAAAACGCTCCAACTTGTTGAGACTTTTAATGACCAGATTAAAGAAAATGTAAATCCCTTTCAAGTAAACCGGATCGCTCCATCTGACAGAAACTAACAACATGTGCACTCACTTTGTTCAAACAATGCAAATAAAGTTATATATGTGCAAAAATAACTCATATTTGGCAAAAAGATGAGCAAGGAAGCCGGTTGGATCCCTGTTTTCTCCCCATAGTTTCATGTTGAAGTGTCCTTGAGCAAGGCACTGAAGCCCCAGAGCTTCACCGCAGCACAAAGCTACTTCATTACTGATGATGATGACATGCAGAGAATAACCCCCTGAGGGATTAATGAAGGATTCTTAAAAATTATATATATATCTATATATTTTTAAGAATCTGCATCTCCCTGCGCCCCACCTGTAATACCACCGCGCCCCACCTGTAACACCACCGCGCCCCACTAGAGGGCCGCGCCCCACCTGTAACACCACCGCGCCCCACTAGAGGGCCGCGCCCCACTAGAGGGCCGCGCCCCACCTGTAACACCTCCGTGCCCCACTAGAGGGCCGCACCCCACCTGTAACACCTCTGCGCCCCACTAGAGGGCCGCGCCCCACCTGTAACACCTCCGCGCCCCACTAGAGGGCCGCGCCCCACCTGTAACACCTCCGCGCCCCACTAGAGGGCCGCGCCCCACAGTGTGGGAACCACCGCTCCAGAGTGTTGCGTCATGCCAGAATGAATAGCTTTCATTCCACGTGTCTCTTTTAGTTTATGACTTGCAGATACAGAATATCAAAAATGCATACGAGGAAAATATATTTACTGCTTACAGACGTCATAATTCTTTAATTTCACATTTACTTTTGGTGTCTTGAGACGTCAAAGGAACATCTTTCTTTGTTGAATTGACCTTTACGTGAGGTCACAACAGGATTCACTGTTATTCTGACACATCCAGACATGTTGAAGAATGTATTCTGTTGCTTTGAATGAAGCATGAATTAACATCCCCAATATATATATATATATATATATATATATATATATATATATATATATATATATATATATATATATATATATATATATATATATATATATATGTATATATATTCAAATGTATAACTGCATTTCTCTTCTATGTTATTGCACACGTCTTGATGCCGTGTGTATTTGTGTATTTGTACGTGTTCTGTGTGAAACCTTTACATACATTTGTTTTAATATCTCAGTGAAGGTCTGAGGTGAACAAATAAACACTCAAGTTGTTTCATGACGGAAGAAAATCGACACCACTTTACCCGACTGAATAAAGCCTGTTAACGCCTCAGCAGCTGGTGCGACCCGCTGGGCCTCGTTTGCGTTGGTTTCAGGGAGCCAGAAGCTAAATGTTGTTTCAGACTCGAGAATATTATGGAAGATGTTGCTTTTGCCATCTTGTGACCAAACCCTGCTTTAAAGAACAGGTTTATGTTTGAAACACAGTGTATTACAATGTATTGCAGTATTGAAAATGTGCTATAAAATGTGCTATAACGATTATGATATATTGAAGTCACGAAAATTTCATGTTTTTTGTATGTTTTTGCAGCAGAGTCAGCAGACTGTGTGATAACATTCAGTAATGGCACTAATATTAATAAATATAATCTACAACGTGCTCCAGCCCCCTGCATACACAGTTAGATTATGGATATGACATGAGACAAGGAGACAGGTCGTAACGTAGTGCTGACATAGTGGTGGCATAGTGTAGACATAGTGGTGACATAGTGTAGACATAGTGCTGACATAGTGGTGACATACTGTAGACAGACGCAGACAGCACAGCGGTGTCAGATTGTGTAGTGAGATAGAAACCAGAGTCCAGGAACTAGAACATGGTGCTAATGAGCTCACGGCATGAAGCAGTGTGCAGCATGATTTATTAATCTACAGTTACTCTCAGAATATGTTTGTGTCTTTGTTTTCAGCGGAATTGGAATAATAATATTAAAAAGCAATGCTTGCATGTTATTTACCTTTTGTATCTCCTGTTGTCAGAGTGTTCCGCTAGTTTAATATTTGTTTTGCTAAAAATCATGAAAAATAGTTTCCTTTCACAACACAGTGACACACTACACAACACAGTGACACACTACACAACACAGTGACACACTACACAACACAGTGACACACTACACAACACACTCAGATTCAACAAATGCTCCATAGTGTACGTAGGAAGCAGCAAGTCACAGGAACAATATATTGAGCCATTTCTTGTGAAATCGAGTGGAAAGCGACCAAACAGGAAACCGTACCACCGACACCTCCATCTACACACCTCCATCTACACACCTCCATCTACACACCTCCATCTACACACCTCCATCTACACACCTCCATCTACACACCTCCATCTACACACCTCCATCTACACGTCCGGCAAACACGTTGCCACTCGTGTTGATCATGGAGATGTGGAGCAAAAAACAATGAGAGTGAGAAAATACCAAGAAAACCAGATGTGGTTATGCACAGAAAAGAGGCTCGAGCTGATTTCATCACACCCATCAGACCGACATCCACAGGCAACGATCACAGATTGGTGACACAAGATGCACGCTGGGCACATTCTGGTTTTTTCTATCTTCCCCTTTCTCTCGGAGGGATGCTGCGGGCCAAACCGTCAAGTGAGAAGATCGGGTACGGTGCTGATGGATGTGGGTTTAGATGTTCATGTGTGACTGCTGGTGAAGTGAAACAGAAGCCTCTCTCCAGATCCGCAGCGAGCTGCTGCTCAGCAGCACTACCGAGCCGTGGAGGGGGAGGCCTTCATGATGCCGTGCTTCGGCGCTGTGAGCCGGCTCGTGTGCTCCAGGACCGGAGGAGGAGCTGCAGGCCTGAGCTTCAGCTGCGGCAGCGACTTCCTCGCGGAGGCTAAACATTCTGGAAAGTACGCGTGCAGGTAAACAACCACGTTCACTTCAAACAATGTGTTTCACTAATTATGAAGCCCTGGTTTTCAAGTAATATTAGTGTTGACACCTGGATCCCCATCTTTGCCCTGACCTACACATGTCTCTACCTCACCTAAAAATATAGCTCCTAACACAGCAATATTTTGTTTTAGGTCATTATACACTCATAATATTGTGTTTATGAATACTGCACTCCATTTATGCCAATAGCTCTCATAGGGACCTCACCCCACATATAACAAACTCATTAACATACACTCTGTCAATGGTTATTTGCAAAGCATTGATAAAGTTACAACTTTACAAACCTTTCTAGAACACTACACAGCAAAGTAATCTGGTTTTGTGTAAACCGCATGAGTTTAACTTCCATCAAGTGTTCAGGTCTTTGCTGTCCAGCGGCAGCGACTTGTTCTTCCACCTGCAGGTGCTGAGGAGGTCAGAGGTCAGTCTGGGCTGCTTGCAGCCGGAGGCCAGCAGTGTAGCGCTGAGGGCTGATGTCGGCGGGACGGTCTCGTGTCCGGGTCTCAGGTGTAGTAACAACACCAATGTCATCTGGTACAAGGTGAAGAGAACTCACATGAACGGGATTAAAACCTCTCACATCACGCAAACCGCTGCAAAACCTCACAAGAAGTGTGCTTTCTTCCAGCGTAACAAAGCTGTGTCCGAGCAGAGAAGATCCTCCTGTCAGACGAGCGGCTCCTTACAGCTCTGCCAAGTCGGGACGCGAGATGCCGGCCTTTACTTCTGTGATCGACAAACACCTGAGCGAGGAGTCATCTGGACCTCCAGGAGGGCCGTGAACGTCACAGTCATACGTGAGGGCTCTGCGTGTGTCTGTAACACACTCGCATGCCGACGTTGCGTGCTAGTGTTAGCATTCAGCTCAAAAGAGAGCTGAATGCTAATACTAGCATGCCGACAGGAACGTGAATGCTAACACTAGCATGCCGACAGGAGCGTGCTAGCTCAAAAGAGAGCTGAATGCTAACACTAGCATGCCGACGTTGCGTGCTAGTGTTAGCATGCAGCTCAACAGAGGCAGGAGAAGCGGCTGTTTTGCTTCTGGGGTAAAACTCAACAATCTTTGAGGTTGTTAATGCCAACCAATCTGAAATGAGTTTTTTCCTCGGCCGTAGTACAATATTAAAATGATGACCCAAGCCACTTATATTAATAAAACAAGAAGAAGAAACAAATTGAGAATTAAATAAGGTTTCAGAAAACAGACCTTTTGATTAGTTTGAACAAACTTTTGTATCAAGTCTGCATGAACTCCAAAAAGATAATCAAGTTACAAAATAAGTGAAGAAATAAGCCTTTGCGGTTGAACTCGCTGATGTTTTCCTCATTCGTTATTTTTCACACCTAACCTGCTTCATATCTGGCTGCTTACCCCAGAAGCCACAGCCTCTCCTCTGCAGGTGGTCTGTGTGGTTTCTGCTGGCTCCTCTGTACAGGATGCACAGCACATACATACTGCACATACTCACAGACGTGGTAGTTTGTGTTTAGTGCTAATGAGGACATGTTAGCATGTTAACTCAGATGTTAAACATAGTACACATTTAGTATCGGCATGCTAGCTTTGTCAATGGGAGCACGTTAGCGGGACATTAGCATTCAGCTCAAGGCTCCGGTGGCCCAAAGTACAGCTGATAGCATGGCTATTAGTCTAAAATACACTTCATTACTTTTTAACATATGTTTACACAAAGGAAATGCATAACAGAAATGTCTCTTTGGATGTGAACGCTCCACTGGTACAGTGTTCCTGCAGGAGGGCGTCGCTGTGTGTCAAAGCAGACCTCCGATCTGAATCGTACAGTATGAATGTTTCTCAGACACAGACACTAATGCTTTCATATCTGACTTTATTTCCCAAACAGCTGGTGAAGCGAGTTCTCCTCCCAGGATTACGTATCCTTACGGTAACACAACAGAGCTCGTGGAGATCGGTGAGTTTCTGCAAACGACACGATCCCACAGCAAGAATGAGACAAAAACAACTCAGAGTTGTTGTCACTTAAAGGTCAACACAGTTGATGCTTCAGTCATCTTATGACTGATACACGTCCAGCATTCATGTTCTGCTTTGTTGAAACTCACTTGTTGACTCATTCAGGGAGTCCCCCACTAAAAGTTTTATTTTTTGTATGAATCCAGCTGATATTTCATTCTAATCTTGTAATTGTTCACTATAATGCTCTACTTTGTCTAAATGACTCATGTGTGCATCCTCCAACTTGGTATGATGGCAAGACATTACATTAGTGTAGTGTCACTGACATTTGGACATTAAGTGTTAAACTCTCATGGCCATGTCTTTGTGCCCGTTCAAGGTCGACCTCACAATCTGACGTGTGAGGTATATTTTCCCTTTGAGGTAAACTTTTCGAGGGAGGTGCTGTGGTACAAGAGTAACGGCAGCAACATGGAGACGATGACTCTGCTGCTGATGGAGAAGCAGCAGTGAGTCCCTGCAGTCCTCCGTCAACTGCTCGGTGGGATATTATTAAACTGTAACGTGACGTTGTACCCTGATGATGAATTCTTCCTCTGATTCAGACAGGAGAGAGTTTCATTTCACGAGTTTAAGGTGGTCCGCAGTGCCGTCATCAAACAGGTGACTCCCCAACACCTGAAGCACAGGTATACCTGCACCGCCAGCAACGCCGTCGGAAACAGGAAGAGCAGCGTTGAGCTCACGCATCGGATTAACGGTACTGTTGCTTCAACTGTCACCGTGATGTGTTGTATTCAAACAATATGTTGTCACAACATTAAGTCAGAGTTTAAATAACCTCATGTTGCACAACTGAAAACCTTGCATCAGATGAGGATGGCCCAAGTCTTT
>NW_027176204.1:110000-137500 GCF_023055335.1 Clinocottus analis | reverse complement strand
TATGCGTGTGCGTGTGCGTGTGCGTGTGTGTGTGTGTGTGTGTGCGTGTGTGTGTGTGTGTGTGTGTGTGTGTGTGTGTGTGCGTGTGCGTGTGTGTGTGTGTGTGTTCCTGATGGTTTCCATCTTGCATTGCAGCATATACAAATGATGTGGTCCTTGCCATACAGAGAAGCCGGATGCTGATCTGTCTCCTGTCAGCAGACTACCTCTCCAACAGCCATGCTGTGTTCGAGCTGGAGTCGGGAGTCCAGGTATGAAATGCATTCCACAGAAAGCAGAGGCCAGACGCCACGTTCACATCACGTCGGCGTTATTGTAACTACGAGTTTACAACTTCTGGGAAACTCAAACTTGTGTAAAAGCTCTGAAAAGGCGTTTCCTAATGAGGACGTGGCAGAAAAGCCAATATGCACACCTTACATGGGCCAAAGACTGCCACATTGATATGGTTATATATTTTATTCCCCACAGGAGCAACTGTCATCATAGAAGCGCCTCCATGAAGTGAGCGCTCCTCGTAGTCATGTTGGCAACAGAGCCCGTTCACACTGTTGTCTTCTGGTTTCAGTCCCAGCTACAAACATCCTGGATGAAACGCTCACATAACCACACTGGTTTCCTCTCATTGACTTACTGACAAACTGACAACAGAAGGCAGTGGATGGAAGTCAAATCTGTCTATGTGTTGATGACATGATGCGTGTAATTTTAAACCTGTTCTTATAGTTCAAAACTCAAATCACTGGATTGCTTCTTGTTCCACATCTTCAGGCTTTGCTGCAAAGCTTTGACGTCAAACTGCTGCTCATATGGACCAGTAGAGCCTCAGCATCCCTCATCCAGCCGGACCCCCTGCTGCCCACGCTGGTCCACCGCGCCCTGAAGGTGCTGCCCAGTCTGGACTGGACCTCAGGAAAACCCGCCAGAGCCACCAGCGGCTTCTGGAGGTCTCTGAGGAAAGCCATGCCGGATCAGACGCTGCTTTCACTCACGCAGAACCAGAACCATCGGATCCTGACACCATGAAAAGCCTTTCTGTGATGTGCCAGATATGAATGAACACGTGTGTCGTGGTCATTTCCACGATGGCAAGGACACAAAATTATTAAGGATAATTTTCAAATAATGGGAGAATAAGTATGTTATCCTCATCTTTAATGTCCATCCATACCTAAAATAATCTTCCAGTTCAGCAGTGAAACAAATCAATTATCAACTCAAAAAGAATGAGTATAATAAAAGATGTCTAATACATTGATAAACACGATGTAGATAGATAATAATATAACCTATATCTATTATATATAATATAACCCCCGCCCCACAAAAAAAGATGGATATAATAAACAATTTAACACAACTTTGAATTGCAGCTCTTTGTTTCCATGTAAGTTGAGATAAAATGTGTCGTGGGATGTAGTTCATGTTTTGTCACAGCAGACATCAATAAACATCAAATAATCATCATTCAAACTTTTTATTTGACTGACTCAATGTAGGAAGAGCTTTGTTTGAAGCGCAGCACAGGATGAGATTCATGTGGGAAACAGTCGGATAAACAGCAGTTCATTTTTTAATAAGGACATTTTCCAAAGACAGGCACTGGAGAAGTTACCACATTTATCTGAACTAAGAGGATTAAAGTCATATTTCCAAAGTTTGGGTTTTCTGATGGTTAAAGTAGCAATAAAGAGTTTTGAGAGCCTTTATATATTTCTAACCTGTCAGACATTGAAAGAGAGTTCTCCACCTTTTTGACCTTTAAAATATATATTGTGTTGGTGTGAGTTGTGTAAGAGATTGTGACATCTTAACAAAAACCCAATGAAACCATATGGCACAAAACATGAACAGAAAAACTCAGCAGCAACGTCTCTTTCCAGACATCGTGAGCAAGTATATTCCTCACAACAAGGTATGGAATATCTCTGAAAAGAGAAACTGCTGCTGCTGAACTCAAATGTGTTTTGTTGGCGCTTTGACCGCAGCAGAGCGCCGTAGTCATGTTGTAGAGAGCACGCCGACAACTATGCTGCTACCATATCCAACTCACAAGCTAACTCACAAGCTCGACTGATTATTAGCACTACAGGTAAGTGAAAGAGTTCATATACATATATCTATATGTTATTTTGGGGTGAACTGTCCCTTAACATGACTGTTACCAGTGACTTGTGTGACTTCACACAGTTCTAAAAACACATTAGCAGTCATTTCATTGTGAACATAACGAAAACAAAAGAATCAGCCAATTATTATTTTTTTGCCAGATTCCGCAGAGCAGACTGAAATACAGCATTGAGTAAGCAGAAGCAGAAACACACAAAGCTCAAACAAAACAAAGTGCCCATGAGGAGGCCCAGCTGGTGAAACAAAGGGCCGAACACTGATGCTGAGAAACTGAAGAAACAAAACAATCCATCTGTCCGTCAAGTCCAAAGCGCACAACAACATACCTCTTAGACACACACTTTTGTGGATTTAAAAATAAAACATCACAGTTCTATGTACGTTTTTATACAAATATTTGACAAGCGACACTAGCTCAGGACCACACCCTTCAGCTTCAGACAGGAGCATGTCACAATAAGGGAATGAGGGCACCAAGAGGCTAGATTGAATTTATTTTTTCCAGCTGAAAACCGTAAAATTCTACACAGTTTAATCAATATTCTGGATATTTTGTGTGTCCCATATGCCCCGCCCCTCTGCAACTCTCATCAGAGGGTTGACATATTGCTACCTCTCATCTCAGCAGGTAGTGGTTAAAAACGTAAACTTGAGTTCAGTCACTGAGTATCGAAGGCTTAAAGTATTCCTCATTGCATGTCCACAAAGCGGAGAGCTTGTCAAAACCGAGGGTATAGTGAAGAATCATTTGAGCCTTCATAGATATCTCTGACATGCTTTAAACTATACAAAATCACCCGTGAGGGACAAAGACCGTGGTAGTCATTTACGCATCGTCTGATTGAGACTTCATCTTCCTCTCCCAAAGTTTTTGATGATCAGAGAAACCTTGCTTGCCCTTGTTGAAGGAATTAGGACCTGCAGAAGTTGGCGTCTCCCTAAAAAGATAGCAGATTAGTCGTGTCACATTCATCTTAATGTGGAGCATTGCATTTACTTAAAAAAAGTACAACATGTATCTGTGTATACCTGCCAATGTTCTTCATCCTCATCTTTGCTTCTGGGGGCATCTCCTCCGGTTCACTCTGCATGGCATGAGACCACAAGTCAGCCTCTGCATGATTGTACAACTATTACATAACTCTGTGGTTGTGTGTGTCTGTGTTCTTACGTCGTCATCATCCTCATTAAAAACAGATGCCAGTCCTGACTTTTTTGGAGGAACTGACGGTGCGGGCTCTTTGGGTTTCTAGAAGAGATTTCAGATATGAGATATAGATGAACGCAAAAGCGTCACACCCCTTCACTAATCAAAGAAATACTATTAAAATTTCAAATGAGTTCTCAACTTAATGTATGAATGGATCAATGTGGATAACTGTTCCAACACCAATGACGGCGGCAACATTCAAACAGACGGTCACGATGCAATGCTGCACACTCACTGTCGCTCCCAGTTTGATCGATATGGGGATGGACTTCTTCCCCATCGGGCTGCTCATGCTAAAGCCTATCTTGGAGACTTTGCGGGGCGCTGGTGGGTCCTCTGAGGACTCGTCCTCCTCTTCGGGCGCGAGATGCTCGGACTTGCGTTTGGCCGCGGTCCCCTCTCCTCCCACAGTGCTACAAGAGACAGGCTTAGTTTTCACTCTGTCCCCCTCCTCCTGCGGCCCTGCTTGAGGCAAGACAACTCAACAAGGTGAACAACTGTTTCCTGGGAACTTATGAAATCAAGCTATCACCTTTACCTCTGTGGCTAACGTTACGTTTATTGCCGTCAACTAATTATGAGTGTCGTAAAGTCTCACTATTGTATCATCAGTTATTTCACTGTTTTTAACATCTCAGGATCTTGTATGCAGAAACAATTTACAACGTTATGGTGAGAGGTATCCTGACGTAAACACGGCTGTGAAAGCGGATAGCGTGTAGTGTTGTTAACCTGTGCGCGCACACAAGCTAGGCTACAGCCAGATCAGCTAGCGTTAGCTAAAAGGAGACGTTTATGCTGCAAGCCCGCCTTTGCTTTACGACCTGTCCAAGGTCAGAAGTAACTTCAGACCGGCAGTCACTGCCCGTCGCTTGTAACGTTACGTCACCAAATAATAATATCCATAATACAAACTACACTGTCACTCCGCGTTCGCAATAGCTAGCCAATGGTACGCAGCTAACACTGAGTTAGCTTCGTAAAGTTGTACGAACGTCTCCTGCGTCTAACATTCATCAGCTAGTGGCGGGTTCAATGGATAGGCAACAATTCGAGCTAACGCCAAATACTTCCTATTTCTCAACCACATTTAGACGTTGAAACAGCACAAATATCACCTCCGTCGTCGGTGCGACCTCTTCTGTTGTGCTCGTAATCCGCCATCTTTTCTTCTGTTATATGTTCCAGTTCGTGCCACTGCGGTCCTCGAGCGCTGTTTAACATGCTCCATGACGAAGAAGAAGAGGAAGAAGAAGAGGAAGAAGAAGAAGAAGAAGAAGAAGAAGAAGAAGAAGAAGAAGAAGAAGAAGAAGAAGAAGAAGAAAATGACTTCTCATCTTGTAAGGAAGACGTTTAAATCATTGAATATAAATAATAAAATAAATACACAATTGTACACATAAAATATTTTTTATGTAGACATGTACATTTACACCAGTTCAAGTTCAACATATGGTTCAACAAATGAATATGAGTGAGTTATTAGCAGTGGTGGAGGCAGTACTGAAGTTTAGCACTTTAGTAAAAGTACAAGTACCCAGGAAAATAAAAGTACTTCATCAACAATCATACTTAAGTAAAAGTAAAAAGTTCTTACTTTTAAATTTCTTTATAGTATAAAAAGTACTCATGCAATGGGTTGTCCCTCAATGTCCAGGGCTGTACCATTTTGATAAAGAATGCAGATATGTTTGGGGGAAGAGACTATTGCAAAATGAGCAACGAGCAACATTACATACAAAGCTAACCATGTGTTTGAATTCCAGACAGGAATATTATGGCAAACCACACACTGACCGACGCTTCCACATTCCAGGATCATTTCCCCTTGTGCATGTAAAAACTGTTTATGTACTTCACACAACACATTTAAAATGTATTTGACTTTATTATAAAATGCAATGAGTTCAAAGAACATTACACTAAATAAAACATAAAAACACAACGGTTCACAAAAGAGACTTCACAAAACATTTGGGAAAGTAAAATCTGTAAATTCACTGACCGGAATCGTCGGCCACAACGAACGAGTTTCAGTTTACGCTTTACAAACAGTTATGTTTCCTCTTTTGACGTTTTGTTCCTCAGTGCTGCTATGCTATTGCTCAAGTCGTTATATTCATATTCCACATTCACTCAACGCTCCACACAGAAGCTTTGCAAAGTCTTAGAAAATCAATAAATACAATGTTTTAAAAATACATAAAAATCCTCGGATAAAAAGCCTGTGAAAACATTGTCCAAGCATTCGCTCCAGCAGACAGCGGAGATGAATACATCCGAATCTAGTGGAAATTAATACATCCGAATCTAGTGGAGATGAATACATCAGAAGATACGCGGTTTGTAAAGGTGAAAAACTAAAATTTACTCAATTGTGAAATAAAAATGAGAGCGAGTCATTGGTGTGGAGCCTCCGGGCCTCAGGTGTTCAGGTGCTCAGGTGTTCAGGTGCTCAGGTGTTCAGGTGTTCAGGTGCTCAGGTGCTCAGGTGCTCAGGTGCTCACGGTGTTGGCAGCAGCCAGCAGTGAGGAGAACAGAGAGTCTGGTCTCTGCTTCAGCACATCTGGAGCGTCAAACTCTGCCACCTGTTGGACAAACCACTTCCTGTTAGTGGAGGTTTGGAAGCACAAACTGTCCCTCTGTGTGTCGGTCCGTTACCTCGCCGTTGTCCATGACCAGAATACGGTCCGCGTGCAGCACGGTGTTGATGCGATGGGCGATGGTGAGCATGGTGCAGTGCTTGAAGGCGTCTTTGATGGTGTTCTGGATCAAGGCGTCCGTCTCTGCGTCGATCGAAGCTGTAGCTTCATCCAAAATAATGATCTGTTGAACAGGGACAGTTACTGCAGACTGAGAGACAAAATGCAGTTTGTGTAATTCATTCCAGTGTTTCAGACACTATCACCTTCTGGGTTGTTTGTTTCTATTGGTATTCTGACCGTGAAGCTGTTATCAGACCCAACAAGTCAACAACATGTTGAAGCTTGTTAAACGGGTTACAGAGGAAACGCTGCTGCTCTGGCAGTGAGAACTGTCAGTACAATATTAGCACCATTAGTATTAGTACAAGGCCCAACTCAGCTGATCAGTGATCTCACTGATAGATATGTGGGAATAGTAATCCAGTAGCGGTTCAGCAGCAGTCACATTGGGAAGTGTGTGTGTAGGAATCAGAAGCAGCAGATTGATGTACAGACCTTTGAGTTGCGCAATAGAGCTCGAGACATACACATGAGTTGTCGTTCTCCTACAGAGAAGTTCTCTCCGTTCTCCAGCACCGTCGCCTGGAGTCCGTTCTCCAGTCTGGATATCTGGAGAAACAAAATACTGTCAACACGACTTCCAGCTCAGAGTAACAGACAGACTTTTGTTTGTTTAAATGCTTCTTGCACATTAATCTATCAGACTGTGGCAGGGAGTTCTTTATTTACTTTCCTAAATAATCCTTTATCCATCCCACAGGGGGAAGGTTATTCTCTGTGTTTTACCCGTCCTTTTTTTTTTTAAAGAAGGAGCTTTGTGCTGCTGTGAAGCACCGAGGGGTTCAGCGTCTTGCTCAAGGACACTTCAACATGAAACTATGAGGACGGGATCTAACCGCCACCTGCTGGTTTCAGGATCAACACTCCATGAACATGAGAACTTTCCACCGTACAAAAACAGAAAGTACACAGACATTAAGCTTTGTGAACAGGTGACGCTGAGTCGTGGCGTTTTGAGTCTCACGAAGCAGAAACAGAGCGACGTGCAACACTGAGCAGGAATCAGGAGGATTAAGACTTCTAGATGCTCACACATCTGCACTCATTTTAGTTTTTGCACAGTTTCTAGAAAGACATTCAGTACACAACAGGTTCATTGCAGCCACAACAGGTATCATGAACATGTCTTCTTCCAAAGTGGGGCCACTGCATTAATGCATTGTAATAATGACCCAACGACATCGTGCAACACTGAGGAGGAAAATGCACCCTGACCAGTGTCCTTTAAGTACACAAAGCTCATAGTACTGATGTACTTTTACATACAGTAACTTATCTTGGAGTACATTCACAGTCTGGTACTCAAATTAATACTTTGTCCACCAAGCCTATAGTTAATTATTGGAGAATAAGCGTTCAATAACACCAACACAGCACTAAGAGACCGGCCTTCTGCTCAGATAACATCATTTACATGAAGAGACTTAGTCTGGACCGCTGACTTCACGCTGCAATGAAACTGTTGTTGTCCTCAGTCCTTCACATTTTCTCTGGAACATACCGAGTCCTTCATGTAGGTTTTCTCCAGCGAGACCCAGATCTGCTCATCATTGAAGTTATTGAAGGGGTCCAAGTTGTACCTGGAGGAGAGGACGTGCACCATCAGCAACTAATCAGCCTCAGTGAACGTTAACATGTATATTTACAGAGTTATCTTACCTGACGGTGCCACTGAAAAGCACAGGATCCTGGGGGATGATGGACAATATGCTGCGCAGATCCTGCAGCCCGATGGCCGTGATGTCCACGTTGTCTATCAGGATGGTTCCTGCCGCCGGCTCCACCAGCCTGAACAGAGCCACGCCCAAAGAGGACTTCCCTACAGAGACCAAGCACCTCAGAGAGCTCACGCTTTACAATCTAATACAAGGAAGTGCTTTCATTTACATTATAGAAGATACATTATGATCAATATAGAGCATTGTGATGCATATACACTGTGCGGCATGAGCGAGGCTCTTCACCCCTAACTGCTTCCCGCTGCCGTGTCCACGGTGAAGAGAGCAAAACTGTGAGTCTCTCTGGATAAAAGCGTCAGCTGAATGAAGTGGAATGTATTGATGTATGTATTATTCCCCTTGATAAATTACTAACTAATATGTCTGAGTCTCCTTTACATTTCCTGAGTTGCCCATTTACAGGAAGAGGAACACTAAGAAGTGCTGGGTCAGGTCTTACCAGAGCCCGTCCTGCCCACAATGCCCAGCTTCTCTCCAGCTCGGATGACGAAGTTGAGCCCGTTAAGGACGATGGGCGTGTTCTCCCTGTACCTCATGGTGTAGTCCTGGAAGGTGATGCGTCCGCTCTTTGGCCAGTTCTCTGGGATTTTGACTTCGGTCGTTTCCCTGGGGCCCTCAGACTTACAGTCCTGCACGCAATAAAACACACAACGAATTGAGGAAATTAACTTCAGAAGAGAAACAGCTTTAGAAAGTGTTCTTGAGACGTTTGAGAAGACGAGGAGAGATGGACGGCGTGTAGTCTTCAGGCTGTGTGTATCAACCGTCTTTGTGTTCATGAGGCAGCGCTCAGGGTCTGACCGTGATGTACTCCAGCAGACGCTCCACCGAGTTGAATCTGGCCTCCACCTCCGTGGCCTGCCTCACTGTGTACTGAAGCAAGCCTGTCAGCTGCACAAGACATCAGCGTCTTTAAACCGGTTGCATTCAGCGTGTCCCGACAGCAAAATGAACCAAATGCACTAAAAGGTTCATTTGTTTTCCAAAGCTACCTGTATGGTGTAGGACAGGGCCAAGCCTTTCAAAGACTGACTGATCACGTCGTCAGTCAGCACCACGAAGAGAGACACGAACAAGGTCATGGTGGCCGCCATGGAGTCCAGCAGGAAGGAGAGCCAGCGCGTCCCCGAGTGAAACAACACGTTGTAGTGAGAGTTGATGTCGTTCAGCTGTTTGAACCTACAAAACAAAAAGGACGATGTGAACATGTAGCGCAGCGTTTACAATGCAGGGCCTGAGACGCCTGCTGCACACACACACACACACACACACACACACACACACACACACACACACACACACACACACACTCACACACACACACACACACACACACACACACACACACACACACACACACACACACAGTTTGGACGGCCTTTCAAAGGATTAATGATTTTCACTAAAAGGTGACCATGACCTCTTAGTCAGGTTACATTGTGCTATAAAAGTTGTGTTATAAAAAGATGTATTAGAACTACAGGAATTATAACACAATGTAAAAACAACATTGCATCTTTGGGAATGAACAGCCTCTAATATGGACTCATTCCCAGCATGTCACGTGTTCGTGACCTTTACCTCATTGTAACTCTGAACCCAACCTGCTTTGTCAGGCAGAGTTCAGTGCATCAGAGGAACCAACAGCCGGCGTGCGCTCCCTGACAAACAGGCCCTGACCTCTGACCTCCCGCTGCGAGGGGAAGGGGGCGGCCTCGATCTGGGGGTGGGCCGGGCCCCCGGTGGATCACCTGGGACACCCGGGTACCTCTTGGACCGGCAGTCACAGGGTTCAGACACACATTAATATCCCGGTTGTCACGATACCTCGCGAGGCCACCAGGTGGCAGGGCGTGGTCGACAAACTGGACAAATCCTGACAATCGGGTCCCCGGTCGCCATTCCCTAATAATACTATCATATAATCAATAATGTCTATCCCTGGGTAAGTGACCAGAGAACCAGACCCCTGGTTCAATGAACTCAAGCCCAGAATCAAGCTCTATCCCTGGGTAAGTGACTAGCACAGGCAGCCTGTGCAGAACTGAACCAGGGGTCTAGATCACTCCAAGTGACCCAGGAAGAAGGCCCCATGTCCGGGTACTGGTCTAGGTGCTGGTCCTCCAGGGGTTCCACATGACTCATATTTACCTCGTCAGAGTCCAACAAGTCCGGGTCAACATGCATACCGAGTAAACCCTGGAGACCAAGGAAGTTGTCCTGGATGTCATGTTGGAAAACTTGTTCTAGCGGTCTGCTAACATGCTAGCATATTCGTGCAGAGATGTGAACACTATTTCCCGGTCACGTGACCGGCTCAGGTGGCCTCCTACTTGTCATGTCATCATTTCCTGATCTTCTCTGAATGACATGTTTGTGATTTGTCATAAGAAAACTCATAAGAAAGCTTTTAAAATCATCAGAACGATTTCCAAAGTGCTCAGAATCTAAAATGAACCGGATGAGGCGAGGTCGCCATCTAGTGGAACTGTAATTATGTCACCGCGCTGCACCGGTCCGACCCCTCGCAGGCCCGTCAGATAACAGACATGACCTCTGGCTTGAATATGTTGCCAAGCGACAGGTGGGAAGTTTGCCCTGTACTAAATGTGACAGGAGATAAGCTGAAAGAGGACAACGTGGCTGCTGTAGTGACGCATTGAACTGCAATGAGGAGCGCTGGAACCAGCTGGGATGTTACAATTCTACCAATTAACACGTCCTTTTGTTTCCAGATTCAAAAGTCTGTGGTTACTAATATCACAGTTGGATCAAGTGATCTTATACTTTGGGGGTGAAACGTGTCTTTTGAGTCATTCAACGCAGCACTTGAAGGCCGG
The DNA here is from genome assembly GCF_023055335.1 of Clinocottus analis. Taxonomy (NCBI): domain Eukaryota; kingdom Metazoa; phylum Chordata; class Actinopteri; order Perciformes; family Cottidae; genus Clinocottus; species Clinocottus analis. The sequence continues at coordinate 126,816 of NW_027176204.1, read as the reverse complement.
CGTCTGCAACGCACGCCGCCGCCGCCGCTAAGAGGCAACGCTCCAGCCGGAGAGCAGACTCATGATATGCAACGAGTAAAGTCACACGCATCTCTGGCTCCGACTCTTCTTTGCAAAGGACACCGGTCCTGATTCTTCACCCTGTGTCGAGTGACTCGAGTAAGAATTGTACCAGCATGCATCAGGACACATCTCCTGCTATTTAAAACAGACACGCACGCAGTTGCAGGTCATGTTGAGGAACTCTTACATCTCGATGTGTTGCTCTCGGATGTCGTAGGCGTGGATGGTGCTGAGGCCGTGCAGGGTGGAGGTGGTGAGAGAGACGCAGGGAGAACGGCTGATGTTCTCCAGCCTCTTCATACGACGGATGCTCTTCCGGAAGATACTGCAGATGAACAACTGATATATTTAGTATACCTTCAAAGAACTCTTGTCCTGCGTTTAAGACTCCACAGTTTAAAGATTACAAATGAACGTCACAAACCTCACTGAACGTCTCATCAACAGATCCTAATTTCCCAAAAGTTCCCAGAGGAATCAACGTCACCGTGTTGAAACTAGCATCAACTCACAAGAGAAAGAGGCCGAACAAAGCTCCCAAAACCACCACAGCCGTCAGCATCAGGGGGAAAACTGCAGCGATGGTGGCGACGGTGGCGAGGACCAGCAGACCGAACTGCAAGAGGGGGTCCAAGTTGAGAGGAAGGGCGCTGTCCACCTCCTCCTGGTCTTTGGAGACGCGGCTGATGATGCGGCCTGTCGGCGTCGTGTCAAAGAAACTCATGGGACTGTAGAAAACCTAAGGAAAACAAAACATTCATAAACACAGGAAGGGGACGGCAAAAGCAAAGAGGATGCTCTATCCTGCTCTGTGGTTGCATCAGTAAACTTTCAAACAGGTTGTTTTTGAAGACAATCCCATGTGTTGAACCAGTGAACTACCTTCTTGAACATGGTGTCATGCAGTTTGTTGGACGCCTTCAAGGTGACCCAGGTGTACGAGAAGCATTTGATGAGGGCGAGCAGCAACATGGCGACCACCATCGCGCCGTAGACGAGTTGGTAGAAGTGGAGCTGTGGATTGTTGGAGATGTTGCCCTGGTCTGAAGTCGTGCGATTGGATGACTTGTGGAAACAGAAAATATACACAACGTTACTGGAGACCAGCACCAAAGAGGTCATTTAGCAACAGAACATCATTTTCATACTATTGTGAAATAACAGTTAAGTTCTTTCTGTTCTCCAAAAGCACGCCATCGCTGCCAATACACGAGACCAGTCGTGTTCGGCCGTAAACGGACACTGAAGTTGTGAGGAAACGCTTCATCGCTGCACACAGACACACATGGAACAAGTGTGCGTCCGTTTTGTCTGGATTGTTGGTTTCGGAAACGTTTGGATAAAACAGACTTTGATGAGCTATTCCCGACCCTCAGACCATAAAACACGCCCGTTTGAGGATGAATCGTTTTTTTCAAGCTGTGGGACATCACACACGCATAGCCCCAATGTTGTGTGTGAGTGAGTGTGTGTGTGTGTGTGAGTGTGTGTGTGCACGACAGGGTTCTCACCCCGTCTCCGTTCTCCAGCCAGAAGCTGAGCCACCAGTTGCTGAAGGCCGTGGCTCCAATCATGAGGATGATGTTCAGCAATGCGAGGAAGATTATCAGGTATCCTGCAGCAGCACAGTCACACAACCAGGTTGTGCATGAGTGAATTGTTGCACATGATCATGACAATGTGTGCGTTGTGCCGTCGGCATTCAGACCTCCGGCTGCCTGGATGTATTGATGGTAGACCGTCAGGGCGACGGCTCCTTCTGCGCTGAACTCCTGACCCACCAGCTGATCCTCCGCTGAAGTAAAAGGAAGGAGAATGTTGAATAACTGCACATGTCGTCTCCTGCAAGGCTTCCATCATGCTGCACACCCAAAAGGTGAGGAAATGTAAACAAAGGGATCTCAAAAGAAGCAGTTTGAGCATCCGTCCCTTTGTTGTGTTCCCTGCAGAGATGATCAGTTATGAATTCAGAAGCTTTGTGGACTCACGTTGGTCAGCTGGAATCCCAACATGAAGTTCATCCAAAATAATAAACGCTGAAAAGAGACACAGATGTGGAAGAGAGATGAATAAACAGAAGACGTTCCTGTGTCGACCACAATGAAGACACACCTGCCCAAACATTTCAATACTCGCAGCACATAACTGTCAGACTGCAGATCTGCCACCAAGCTGCTCGTCTCTTCTCCTTCATGAACAGCTGGCGCGACCTCTCACCTCCTCGTGGTTATACACGGACTAGTTCTGCTACAGGAACCAACGACCTCGAGTGATAACATAATGTGCTATTTATTCATAATAAACTAATCATCTCCAGTGTTGTTTTTCTGAATATGAACTCTGAAGTGAAGACTTGAGGCGTGCACATGATGCCACGAGCCTTCAGGTCGTGACGTGTTTTCATACCCGGGTTCAGTGAACCTCCTCGTGGCTGCTCTCTTGGATCAATGCTGTGTGGCTGGGCAGCCTCTTCTTCCTCCTCCTCCTCTTCTTCATCCTCCTCCTCCTGAATGAAAAAGCAAAACTCAGCGATACTGCAGCGTCTGAGCGAGTGGATGACGAGTCACTTTCCCCTGGAAGTAAATGAGTAGTGAACCTGCGGCAGCAGCAGGCGACATGTTTCTGCTATAAACCTCTTGACACATTCAGTTTACAGCCAACGTATTGCCTGATAAACCAGGTGAAAGACAAGTGATAAAACATGAAGGGAAGCCCCAGCAGAGGAGCTGCAGGACGTTACAGAGCCCAGCGTGTCCGTCACCTCGGCCTGCTCCATCTGGTAGCTGCTGAAGAGCTGAGCGTAGCGGTCGTTGGCTTCCATCAGGGCCTGGTGGGTTCCAGCCTCCTGCACCTCGCCGTCATCCAAGAGTATGACGTCATCGCAGAACTCCAGATACTGACACACACACACACACACACATCAGCACTGTGGCCAGAGGTCAACGCGAGCTGCTCGGGCTTCAGCTGGTAGAAACAGGCGTCTACCTGGAGCTGGTGTGTGATCAGTATGACCGATTTTTCCCGCAGCTCCTTCTTGATGCATTCCTCAAAGATGTGTTTCCCCACATGGGCATCGACGGCAGACAGCGGGTCGTCCAGCAGGACGATGTCCTTATCGGAGTAGACGGCTCTGGCCAGGCTGATCCTCTGCTTCTGCCCCCCCGACAGATTCAGCCCTCGCTCCCCGATCTGCCAGCGAACAGCAGGAAGAGACAGAAAACAGAGACGACTTGGATATGAAAAGTCAGACCACTCTGCTCAGCTTCAGATGAACTCAGACTAAAACATTTTAGGTTTCAAAACCGCTTGAAGAAAGAAATCATTATACAAACTAATCTTCATCCATCTTTTGTTAATCTGGTGTCTGCGCGGGGTTTCCTGCCCTCCGTCACAGGGTGCTGTGTTAACGGGTCCAGCAGGAAGCTCTTACCTCCGTTTGGTCTCCGTACGGGAGGATCTTCAGGTCGGCCGTGAGGCTGCACACCTCCACAGCTCTGTTGTACCTGGAAGACGAAGTCAAGCACGTGTACTTCAGCATACTTCTGGAAAAATCTAGTTTAAAATGTATTCTTTTATATTTTATAGATAGATATAAAAAGGAAACAAATTTGAAGAGATGCACAATCAGACATTATGCAATGCCTGAAAGTTAATGATTGATTTATTCTCATAGTGCGCTTGATCTGAAGGACCTAAGGTTTAAAAAAGTCTCTCGCAGCGAGTATCGGTCGTATTAACAGATAAGCAGCGCTGAAACTCTCCAACGTCACAGTATTAGATTTAGTGCCTCTGATCATATCAGCTATTCGTTGCAGAGAAACACAAATATAGGAAGTGATTTTCTATTGAGCCAGTCATGGTGACTGAGGCTGTAATGATCCTGTATAAAGTGCATGCTGCAGTCAACATGACTGACTCAATAGAAAAACAGTTCCTATGCAGCATGCACTTTATACAGGATCATTACAGCCTCAGTCATAAACACAGCTGACATCCATGTACTCTGCACATGTCGAGCAGCCTCTCTTCTCTCCGGCTGCAGAGCGGTTTCCTCGTGATGAACCCGTCAGATAACAGACGTGACCTCTTGTTTGACTACCTTGTCAAACGATAAGTGTGTATTTCTCCATGTCCTAACTGTGAGGGGAGATAAGCTGAGAGAGGACATCATGGTTGTTGTGGTGGTCCATGGGACTAGTGAGGAGCGGTGAACAGCTGGGATGTTACAGGTCAACCAACTAACGCGTCCTTTTGTTTCCAGAATCAAGTCTGTGGTTACTAATACATCATCTCATATACTTTGACTCATCAAAAGGTTGCCCCATCAGGATGTTTTCTTGAACCGTCCCATGAAAGATCCAGGCCTGCTGGGCAACGTACGCAAACGTCCCATCAGTTGTGAGCGAGCCCTGCAGGAGGTGCATCTAAAATATGAGCCATGAGAAAAGCTGTACGTCAGAAGGAGCTTCACAAATGTTAAGCGCATTACTTTTTACATAACAGATGTCAGACAACATGAACGTGTAAAAGAGGAACCTGTTCCAAGATGCTGGAGATCAGAGACGTCTTCCCGCTCCCCACGCTCCCACAGACGCCGAGCAGGCTTCCCTTCAGGGGGATGAATGATGCGTTAGGTTGGGTTGAAGGTTAAACGCTGTTATCCCTGAAGGCAGAGCGCACCTTTTGCAGTGTGAAGGAGATGTTTCTCAGGGTCGGCCCATTGGAGGAGGTCGTCTGGGCGGCCGGTCCGGTCCAAGAAAGTGTTGCATTTGTCATCACGATGGCCGAGTCACTGTTTTTGGTCTGGGTCAGGTAGGGCTTCGGGTTCTGGAGCACCAATATGTTCTTTAAAAAAGAAACAAAATTTCTAATCTTTTTTATGTCTATAAAGATTTGATTCAAAGATTAGTTCAACAGCAAAACAACGAAAGCCGGCATTGATGTTATGAACATGTGCACGTTGTTATTGGTGTTATGAACATGTGCACGTTGTTATTGGTGTTATGAACATGTGCACGTTGTTATTGGTGTTATGAACATGTGCACGTTGTTATTGGTGTTATGAACATGTGCACGTTGTTATTGGTGTTATGAACATGTGCACGTTGTTTTTGACGTTATGAACATGTGCACGTTGTTATTGGTGTTATGAACATGTGCACGTTGTTTTTGACGTTATGAACATGTGCACGTTGTTATTGGTGTTATGAACATGTGCACGTTGTTATTGGTGTTATGAACATGTGCACGTTGTTATTGGTGTTATGAACATGTGCACGTTGTTATTGGTGTTATGAACATGTGCACGTTGTTATTGGTGTTATGAACATGTGCACGTTGTTATTGGTGTTATGAACATGTGCACGTTGTTATTGGTGTTATGAACATGTGCACGTTGTTATTGGTGTTATGAACATGTGCACGTTGTTATTGGTGTTATTTTCTTGTTTAAGGCAGAAATTAGACTGTTCGTCACCACGACAACAGTTTGTATAGCTGATGACGTTGTGTACTGTAATGACATCATGTACTGCAATGATGACATCATGTACTGTAATGATGACGTTGTGTACAGTAATGATGACATCATGTACTGTAATGATGACGTTGTGTACAGTAATGATGACATCATGTACTGTAATGATGACGTTGTGTACAGTAATGATGACATCATGCATTGATGACATCATGCACTGTAATGATGACGTTGTGTACAGTAATGATGACATCATGCATTGATGACATCATGCACTGTAATGATGACATCATGTACTGTAATGATGACGTTGTGTACAGTAATGATGACATCATGCATTGATGACATCATGCACTGTAATGATGACATCGTGTACTGTAATGATGACATCATGTACTGTAATGATGACATCATGTACTGTAATGATGACATCATGCACTGTAATGATGACATCATGTACAGTAATGATGACATCATGCATTGATGACATCATGCACTGTAATGATGAACACCGTCCAGGACAAAGCAGTTTACCCGGAGTCGCTTCAGTGAAACATTGCCCTCCACCACAACCTTCACAGACAGCGGCATGAGCCCCAAGCAGAACCTCAAGGAGTTGAAGATGGCGATGGTGGTGAAGGCCTGTTGAAGAAGGACTGGCATGTTTCAGTCCGTCTCTATCAGCCACGTGAATCACAGTTACGCTGCGTGTGCTGCAGGACTCACGTCCGATATCTTCAGATCCAAGCCCAACGAAGTGTGCACAATGAAGGTGAGCACCGTGGCCAGCGTGGGGATGACGCTGGCGATGCTGGTGTTGGCGTTCTGGAGGCAACCGGCCTTCCGCAGTTCCTTCACCTCCTTTTTCCGAAAGCCTGTAAGAGACAACGCGTCACATGATTGGAGGTAAAGTTAAACTGTTCCAACGATGAACAGGGTTTATTGGGTTTGTGTGTTCAAAGTGGCTGTATGAATGATGAGATGATATCTAATGAAGGTTAACGACACGTCTGGCGGTCTGCCGGACGCCGTACCTGCGATCTTCTTCTCAAAAGAGTCTTCCCAGGCGTACATCTTGATAAGCTTGACACTGCCGAGGATCTCATTCATGGTGCGAATACGGCTGTCCATGATCCGAGCGGTTCTCCTCCTGAACATGCCGATGAGTCGGCCCAAGCCGAACTGAAAGCCCAACAATATCTGTGTCAGTTGAAAACAAGCTGCACATGAAACTACGTGTCCTCCACGTCGATGCTTCGTTTAAGGAGTTAAGGTCGAATTACACTCTTGCAACTACAACTGCGGCTGCCACGCAGGAGCAGCGACGGACTCGTGTTGGTTGATAGTTTCTGCTTTTCCATACGCCAGAATTACCTTGTTAGATTGGTCCAGGCTCAGAATCACATAGATGCATTTATTATTGACTTTGTAAAGTTAGTTATTAACAGAACGGTGAAAGGTTAACGCAAAGTTGCGCAAAAAAGTGACGGCAAGGTTTTTGAGATTACAGGTTTTATGTAATCACATAAAGTTAACGGTTATTTTTTCCTGTTTGGATATATCTCTTCCCACAAGTTTTTACTGTATCTGAGTAATTTAAGTGAAGTTAATCAACGTTGTGGTTCGGAGACCTTGTGGGAAACATCACTTGACCTTTTCTCATCCTTGTCTGGTAACGGGCGCAGCAGCATTTGGGGCTCAAAAGGCGTTTGTGTTGCTTTGATTATTGCAGTGGAAGTCAATTTGAATTAATTCTACACTGCTCATTAAAATGCCAATTAATAAGCGTTAGTGAGGTTTCTAACATACAGACCTGCAGTGGGATGAAGAAGAAGAAGATGCTGACTCCGATCAGCGCGGTGTAGCCCAGGATGTAGTACGCATAGAAGACACACAGGACGAACAGGACCGGGGCCGACAGCACGAAGCTCCCAAACACCACCGCGTCGAAGATTTTGTGGCAATCGTTGGTCAAAACACTAATCATCTGGACGAGAGGAGAGACGTGACGCCCTTGAGCCAGAACATGCAGGAATGAAAGGTTTGGAGGTGACCTTCAGCAGCGGGCTGAAGCTTCCTTCCTGAAGCTCTGACGCCGCTGCGTCACTCTGAATACTGTGAACGTCTGACACTTTGTCTTGAATGCTACCTCCACTCAGAGGTTCAATCATGGAGATCTGTTCGTTAACAGTTTGGATTATGATGTCATCAGGACTGTTGCTTAGTAACTGATGAAGCACAGCTGGCTGCTCTCAGCATCTTTTGCTTCGATCCGTTCCTCGTCTGCTCCGGCAGACCGAGAGGAAACCTGGCGTCAGTTGTTTTAAACAGTCGCTGCCAACCGTTCCCTGAGGGACTCAGTAAAGATCTGCACTGTGAACTTGTTCAAATACAGAACAAGTTGCAGATTAAACTGCAGATTAAACTCCTCATGGGGGAAACGCTGAAGACAAAATGAGAAGTGGGTAATCTTTCCTTCTCGTCTGAGCGGGGAAACGTGCCACAAGCAGAATAATTCAGATAATCTCTTATGATCTTTAATCCACAATTGACAAAATCCCAAACTCTGGTGAGAAGTCGGTGAGAAGTGTTTGCTTCACGGCTCCAGAGACCGTGAAGCAAACATTTAAATATGAATTTGCAAACAGCTCAATGTTAAGGATGCTTTCTGCAAAAGTGCAAACTTCTGTTGCATTTAAAATGTGCAAAGCAGCAGATTGCAGCAGCTTCAGTTCAGACAGGACTTTTGCATTTCATAACGGAGTGTGTGTGTGTGTGTGTGTGTGTGTGTGGGGGGGGGGGGGGGAGGGGGGCATGACACGTCCAGGTCCAGGGGATCTGTGGTTTCTGAACCCGTCCGTGACAACGTGCCACACTTCATGATAACGTGTCGCTGAGTCGTCATCCAGCTCTGCGCTTCCTCTCGGCCGGTTGTTAGCATCTTTTAGCTCATGTTGCGTTCTCTGTAGCTTCATGTCTTAGTAGCTCAACTCTCATGTCTCACACAGACGAGAGCTTCTTAACCCGCTGATCCACAAAACAAACAGTCCTAAAATTTCTCCAAATCAACACATTTCAAACTGAAACACTATTTGAAACTTCTGTCAACAGAACAAGTGATTTCTCCCAGAGGACCCTGCGTGAAACCATCATAACTCTGAGTTACAGGCTTTACCTCTCCCGTTGAGACGCCGCTGTTCATGCGCAGAGAGATGGCCTTCTGGAAGCCCAGCGTGGCGTAGGCGCCCTTCAGCCTGACCGCAGTGCGCAGGTTCAACGCCCACAACAAGGAAATCGCGAAGGCTTTGCCGAACTCCGTGCCGAACAAAGCGAAGGACAGGCCGACGCCGTGGACCACGGTGGACCGCTCTGGCGCCTCGATGTAGTTCAGGATCTGATAGACCAGAACAGACTGAGAGACACGGCAGAGCGTTAAAGACCAACCATCCTTCTAACCTTCGGCATGGCGCCCTAAAAAGCTTTCATTTCTTTGCCCTTTTTCTGCATAATGATGACTTTTACTTCCATACTTTAAGCAGATCTAACCGGCTGAATTTAAAGTAGGTAAAGTTTTGAATGCAGTATTTGACAGTTGATCTGAATACTTCTTCCAGCACATTTAAACTGTATTGATCTGCTGTGAAACAGGAAGCGCTGCTTCCGGTACCGAGACTCAGCTTTAAAGGTTTTTACCGGGCCCACGAACGCTGCCACCATGGAGAGGACGCCGACGCCGACGGACAGAATCAGCCTGGTTCTTTGGAAGCGAAGCATGACTCGAGTGACCGAGGCCCTCTCCAGGCCCACCGCCGCCACCTCGTCCTCCCACAGTCTGTTGAGTCTGTCACAACGGCGGCCATTTTAATGTATCGCTCCTCAGGTGAAGCATCAACACGCACACGTTACCTCTTGATCATTTCCCAGCATTTACAAAAGTCCTTTTCCAGATCGATGACGGCAGCGAGGCTCGTCGTGTCTATAAATATCAGTACATCTATAAACATGCGTCCATGAATCAGAGTCAGACCTTTCTGCGCTGATGTCGGCCTCATCCAGAGGCGACAGCTTGAGGGTGCTGTCCAGCTTGGTCCTGAAGAAAGCCCACATCATGGGGAACATCCAGACGAAGGTGGCAAAGGACAGGAACCCTGCATTGTCCAGCGGGTGGGCGCTGGAAACATCATTCATATGCAACGTTACCTCACATGAATTCATCAAATGAGATATAAGAGCAGCAAGATGACACTGACTCAGCCGACGAGGCGCAGCGGAAAGGTTTCAGGGTCTGGAGGCTCTGGCTGTACTTTCCAAACTGGGTCGAGCGAGATGTTCTGTTGTCAGAGTCCCTCTGTGCTGGACTGGACGCCACAGATCCATCTCTCTGGAAACTACTGCGGGGCTGAAGAGTCGTGAACACAAAGAGGGAGTATGAGCGAGAGAGGAGCGCGAAAGAGTCTCAAAGAAGTGGATCGAACAAGTCAGAAACAGGATGCAGAGGAAGAAAAGAGGAGAAGATGTGGAGCCGGGGTCCATGCTGTCGGTTCTCAACTTACCAGAGAGACTCGTTGGCCGCCGCTCCCCTTGAGGGAATACTTCTTCTTCATGTTGTTCTGTACCGAGGGAAACAAACACAGGAAACAAACACGTCTGACCAGGTGGAACGTCACCGAGATCCTTCAAGGATGAGACCTGAAACCAACAAAACCACTGACGCTCAAACCAGCAGCTGACTGGGATCGCTCACTTCCTCCAAAACAAACCGTTGATGCAAACCAGCATCGATCTGTCCAGACTTTACGAGCTCAAGCTGGAAAAACCCTTCAGCCACACCGAGTCCTGTCGGACGTCTGACTGACGGCACGCTTTTGTGACATGAAACTTTAGTGTATTTAAAGAAAGGAAAGAATAAAATAAGCCAAACTTTAACCATCTGGCGCCATCTTATACAGTGACTCACTAAAGCCAACAGTACAACTGCACTAACGCACCAAAACAAACTTAAATGAGTCCAATTCCTCTGCAAACAACCAAAACCAGTTCACGCCGAGCGGAGTGAAACCCCATGAAGCGATACCTGTGAGGACGGGATGACTTCCTGCAGCTGCTGGACAGACTGAAGCTCCCGCTGGAGAGAAATCACTATTCACTCATTACACAAGTCACGTTCACGGAGAGTTCAAAGGTTGCCGTGTTCAGAGGTAAACGCCTCTCACGGGGAACTTCTTCACCGGCGGTGTTCTGCAAAACCTGCAGGGAGTCAAACAAGGTTTCATGAGGGATCGTCACCAGGAGACTTCATCCTCCAGTGTTTCACCCACCAGGAGGGACCTTCCTGATCCTCTCCAGAGGAACCCGCATCAGAACGGTTCTGCAGAGGTTCTTCAGAGGACAAATAGAAACTATAGAAAATATAACTGGAAGTCATAGAAAGTCACAAAGGGTGTTTGGAAAGGCGGAGCAGAAAGAAGATGTGTGGAGTGAAGCCTGAAGTGGACAGAAGATGGAACAGAAGCAGCAGTGCTTCTCAGCCGCTCTGCTCCTGAGCACCATCACCCTGAACGACGAGCCGCGAGCCAAATGGAGGAACATTCAACGTCTCCAACGTATTTAATGAAAAGATGGTGCAGTTTGAACCTGAGACAGTATGGAGACGGGAGTGTTGCATGCTGGGTATGGGTGTGTGCTGAAGGTCACATGCGAATAAAGAACAATATCAGTTTACTCCTTTAAAGGATTTACATGTTGGTGCCATGCTGTTGAATCACGCTCAAAAACGTCTTCGTCTGTGAGCGAGAAACCAACGACCTCTTGAAGGAATGAACCGGTTTTATCCTGAGACTGAGCGTCTGAGCGTCTGAGCCTCTCATTCTTGACACGTCAGAGGCCACAACTTAAATGTACGTTTAGAGTCTGACGGAGTGCCGGGGTTCTGGATTAAAATGTGTTCTGGATTAAAATGTGTTCTGGATTAAATGTGTTCTGGATTGAAATCAAGGCAGAATGTCCTCAAATCGCCAAAAAGCTCTGAAAACCTGCAAGAAACATCTTAACCATGAGTGTAAACACAGACCGCGATCAGTAGTGTTGCATGCTGGGTATGGAACCCATGGCCCCGGCCCAATCTCCACCCTGAACCCTGAACCCTCAGGGCCTCACTGACGTCAGCTGACTGGTTGAGTTGTGTCTTCAGGGCTCGATGGCGTGAACATCATCACGCGACGACATTAAAGAATATTGTGTACGAGTATGTATTTATTGTGTTCACTGGTTTAAACGTCTTCCTCATAAGATGAGAAGTCATTTTATATTATTTAAACACTCGTTTTTGTCCTGTGAAGTCCTCCAGGGTTTAGGGGCGTCCAGGTGTCACATGGTGGAGGGCCCAAGGGCTCTGCGGCGGACGTGTTGACCCCTTTTGAAGCCTTTCCGTAAGTCAACATTAGATGCTGACTTTGCCTAAGGGAATTACCCACAATGCATTGCAACGTGAGGTTAAACACGCAGTTCCCAATGAAAGAATGGAGACCTAAAATAAAAGGTAAACAAAGACGGGATACAAGGAACTACATGTCATATTTATATTCACACCCATTGTGTCACTACTTGTGTTCACAACAGTCCTTTAACTTAACTTTAACTTGTATTCGTCCTGATGCGTCGTCCTCGTCCACAGCAGTTTTTTCTACATTGAGAAAGATGGAAACAGAAAGTAAATTCCTTGCATGTGCGCACACACACACACACACACACACACACACACACACACACACACACACACACACACACACACACACACACACACACACACACGCACACACGCACACACACACACACACACACACACACACACTGCTGGTCACATGATCGCTGTGTCAGCTTTTTGAAATGACACCAGGCATCACAAAGTCTGTCGACCAATAACACATTACAGAACATCACATTGTGGTCAGCAAGATCTGCACCGATAGAACGTAATATAATATTATATATATCTATATATATATCTATATATATATATATATATATATATATATATATATATATATATATATATATATATATATAAACAACATGTTGTGTCCATGGAGCAGCAGGACTCAGGCCGCTGTCTTTCTGTCAGGAAGCGTTTCACCGACAGAATCCTGGCTGTCACTTGTTAAACTGCATCGTCCTCTGACCTGACGGCCGGTCTGTGTGTGTGTGTGTCTGTCTGTCTGTGTGTGTGTCTGTCTGTGTGTGTGTGTGTGTGTGTGTGTGTGTCTGTGTGTGTGTGTGTGTGTGTGTGTGTCAGCTTCCCTTCATGTTTTATAGCTTGTGGAAGCCTTTCACCTGGTTTATCAGGCGATAGCTGGAGATACGTTGGCTGTAAACTGAATGTGTCAAGAGGTTTATAGCAGAAACATGTCGCCTGCTGCTGCCGCAGGTTCACTACTCATTTACTTCCAGGGGAAAGTGACTCGTCATCCACTCGCTCAGACGCTGCAGTATCGCTGAGTTTTGCTTCATTCAGGAGGAGGATGAAGAGGAGGAGGAGTCTTCCTCACAGCGTGTGAATCTGTGTTGTTGAGCCAAAACTTTCTCAATTCTGTTAAATCAGTGAAGAGAGATTCTTGGATGTTTTGTTGTAATAATTATAATGATGATTTTATTATGGGCTAATGAGCGCTGACAGTGATGTCATCCGTTAGTGTGACGTCTGGACTCACAACAAATATTATTCTGACACACACGATGCTGAGAAATATCACTCAGTCACGACTACGTGTCTAAAGCAGATTTTATTCAAAAGTGAAAATCATCCGTTTACAAATGTTTTTAATCATGCCCCGAAATATCATCTGACGGTTTAAAAAGTTAATAATGTGACACCAGAGTGTAATTAGTGCATTTCTTTGTGCATAAACACTTGTTCACTTGTTTGATCTCGACTTCTTTTCAGCTCTGAGATGGAGTATTTTCTCCAGAACGATCTCTCCCTGCAGCTGCTCCATGTGTGTCTGGTCTGTCCCGTGAGCATGTAGCATGTAGCATGACATCACCGTGACAGGACGTGGTCACATGTGCCCAGCAGGGGGCACCGTTGGCTAAGCTCCTGAGGACACTTTCTACTCGTTGGCAAGATCTAGAAAACCCTGAGACAAATTTAAAATAATAACAAACATAAAAAGTCTTTATGAAGATTATAAATCTCGGCAGTCTTTCTGACGTTTGGCCGCGCTGTCTAAACTAAGTTTCCTTCAAAGTTTGACTTTACACAGAAAGATATTTCCTCCTCTTCACTGTGCATCCAGAGAAATGTGCTGACAAAGCAGTTCAATGGTTATGAGTCTGTTACAGAGGGCATGTCTCTCTTCATGGTTTCTGGCTTCAGGAATCTTAACAATAGAAATCCAGCCCGTGCTTATTATGCCTCTGGTCCGTTGGGTCGCTTTGCTGGTCTGAGTCTGATTTGAACGTGGAGCTCCTCTGGAGCCCGGGGCTCCGGTGGGAGGGGAAGCCCAGAGGCCCGGAGCCGTGAGCGAGGAGCCGGGCGGCTGCAGACGCCTCGTCTGGAGCGCCGGCGCCGAGCGCCGAGGCCAGAAGAGTCTCTCTCATGTGCTGGTTCTCTCTGGTCGCTGCCTGCCACACCGCCTCCAAGTCCTCCTCTACTTCCCTGGAGGAGCAGAGCACGAGGAGCTCATTAGTCATAAGCCGATGTAAAGGAAAGAAGAAGAAAAAACAGAAGACAGTTCTGAGAATTAAATTGAACGGTTATGCAAAGAGAAAGAAAAACAGTTGTAGCGTGTAGCTGGCTCACGCAGCTAAACCCAAATGACAGGGCTCTGGGTTGAGTAACAGGCGGCTTGCAGCACTGATGTCGTCCTGAAGCTCATGCGTGCATCACTGCGGCTGCAGGACGGCCTCAGTCTGAGCTCTGGGAACGCCGCTGCATGCGTCATCTCCTCCCAATTACCCTCAAGTAGAGCCTGCAGCATTGTGTATGTTAAATACATAAAGAGAGAAAGGCTCATCAGCAATGTGATGGAGGCTGGAGTTGCTGTGGTTATATGTCACAGTGGTGGGGATTTAAAATGAAGAGTCGAGCGTCTGCAGGAAGGAGACTAAACCAAACGTATTCCTGTCATGGCAACGTGGGTGAAGTCCTGCAAGAACTGTCAATCAAGCTAACGGACAGAGAGGAAAGGGTTGTGCACTTCTTTTAGCAGCTAGCACATGAACTGGATGCTAGCAGCTAGCACATGAACTGGATGCTAGCAGCTAGCACATGAACTGGATGCTAGCAGCGAGCACATGAACTGGATGCTAGCAGCTAGCACATGAACTGGATGCTAGCAGCCAGCACATGAACTGGATGCTAGCAGCTAGCACATGAACTGGATGCTAGCAGCTAGCACATGAACTGGATGCTAGCAGCTAGCACATGAACTGGATGCTAGCAGCTAGCACATGAACTGGATGCTAGCAGCTAGCACATGAACTGGATGCTAGCAGCGAGCACATGAACTGGATGCTAGCAGCTAGCACATGAACTGGATGCTAGCAGCTAGCACATGAACTGGATGCTAGCAGCTAGCACATGAACTGGATGCTAGCAGCGAGCACATGAACTGGATGCTAGCAGCTAGCACATGAACTGGATGCTAGCAGCGAGCACATGAACTGGATGCTAGCAGCTAGCACATGAACTGGATGCTAGCAGCTAGCACATGAACTGGATGCTAGCAGCTAGCACATGAACTGGATGCTAGCAGCTAGCACATGAACTGGATGCTAGCAGCTAGCACATGAACTGGATGCTAGCAGCGAGCACATGAACTGGATGCTAGCAGCTAGCACATGAACTGGATGCTAGCAGCTAGCACATGAACTGGATGCTAGCAGCTAGCACATGAACTGGATGCTAGCAGCTAGCACATGAACTGGATGCAGGAACAATAATTAATGCTCCATAATAATTAAACACCTTTTTGTGGTATTCTCGGATCTCTTTGTGTTTAGGTTTCATTGAGACGTCAGACAGGAAACTATAGAAGTTCAGTAGAAACATCAACCCGTTGCAAGCCCGTCATTTATTTCTCTTACATCTGCCGAGCACTTCCCACACACTCAGTATTCTCTTGCTGTCATTGTTCGGGCTGTCAATCATGACATCATCAGTACCTGTGTAGGTCAGCTGTTGTCCAATAAGAACTAAAGGATGACATGTGACCCTGCATCTCGCCGCCGTCTCTTCAGACAGACGCTCTCTCTTACGCAACACCTCCCCATCTCCGCCCACTCTTCATCACGTCAGCTTCATCAACTAATCATTCCATCATCATCATCATCATCACCAGCAGCAGCAGGTCTGGACTCCACAAGGGATTTATCTTGTTTGTTACAGATCTCTCTGAAGAGTCCAAGCTCCTTCATCTTCGCATCATCTGTTAAGAAACAACTTTGTGATTGAACTGCTGCTGCACCTCTCGTGTCCTCTACTGTTGCATACGGTCGTCCGCCATGTCCACCAGCTGCAAGAGGTCAAAGGTCGAGGCCGTCACAGTACCGGCCTCGACCCGTAATCCCGGTCAGAGTTTGAGCGTTCGCCTCGTTCCTGATCGGACTCTGCTGATGTGTTTCCAGAGCAACCACAGCAACAAGAACAGCAGCCATGACAGTCTGGGAGATGACTCCTGCCATGTTGCTGCTGCGCCTGACGTCCACACTCGCGTCAACACAACCGGGCCACACGACAACTAAGCAACTGTTGTGTGGTTGAGGGCCTGAGGCGCGTTGAGAAGCTGCAGGAAGCTGAAGCTCATTCATCCCGGTCGGGATTGGAAAAACATTAATGTTCCACGTTGGTGTTGACCTGTCGGTTCATTAACAACCTAAAGACAATGTCGGCGGCGCTCCTCTCATTATGAGTACGCGTGTTGGTTTCACCATCGGCGGCCCGCCATTCACCCACGGAGACAGAAGGAGTGATGATGGCGTCGCGGCTCCACGCAGACAGCGCTGCAATTACCTGCGTGTGCTATTATTATAATGGCTGATGGATTAAAGCTCCTCCGTCACTCGCTGCCGTTGCGTCAGCAACTGAGGCAACGCGCTGCCGAGTCCGAGAGCAGCTGACCGCTGATGACAGCGAGCTCGCTGCACGACGAAACACCGTCCATGAGCATGTGACAGGAAGTGACTCGTCTCTGGATCAAAGCCAGAAGAAACAATAACGTGTTGTTTCTTTAGAGCCGCGGTTCTCAAACTGTGGGGCGCGACCCTCTAGTGGGGCGTGGA
>NW_027176204.1:42500-107500 GCF_023055335.1 Clinocottus analis | reverse complement strand
AGCGAGCGCTGCTATTAGCAAAGGACTCCTACGAGCTGCCAGCGGCTCACTCCTCCTCTGCGTGATCACAAAACCTTCCAAAGAGAAGCTGCAGAGCCAGAAGTGCTTCAGAAAAGATGTTTTCTTGAACCCGCTGAGCCATTAAGAGGAAGCACAAGTAAAATACTTTCTCACAGCGAGTGAGGAACCGTGACAAAAGAGGGAGAGAGAGTCACGGTTGCTCTGGTCCTCTGAGCTGGAGGCTGCACACATGATGGGGAACCAAAGATGATGCAACACGACCACACTGGGTTCATCTGCATTTCTATTCATGACCATGAGGTTCAGGCGTGAGCGCCATTAATATAAAAAACTAGAGATTTACACCGCTTGTGTTCCAGTTGCAAAAACAGGAGAATAAAGACGGCAGCGGCCACAAGGACCGACCTGTGTGGAGGAAGACTGAAGCTACACCTGGAGGAGTGCTCAGAGCTTTCTAAACGCATCCACACATGTATTGTGTCCTCAATCTCCCTGAAACATCTAAATGTAGTGTGAAGGATTTATATTATCAGGTGAAAGACTTGTCGTGCCTGTGCTCAGTGGTTAGCGTCAGAGGACCGGCGGTTTGAACCCTTTCGTGCTTCACGTTGCGTAGACAGGACTGCTTCCAGAGAGACGGGGGGAAGTGATCGGAGGGCTGGATCCCCCTGAGCTCCTGCAAGTCTCAGGCTTTGCTGCCTCCTCCTTCCTCTCAGCAGAACAGAGGCAGACGGGAGTAATGGCCGCCGGCTCCTGCAGCACAGGAAGAACACCAACCAGAGAGAAACCAGGGAGACGTTTCCTCTGTGGAGGTGAGAAGTTTGACCCAGTGGATCGCTCCCCGGCTGGGCTCAGGGGACTCGATGTGCGCTGATAGTTTCATACGTTCCTGCTGTGGCCGGCGGACCCGTCTATTACCTGGAGTCCGCTGGGGCTTCAGACACATGCGATGACTCACAGCATCCACAGAGCGCACCACGCCTGCTGGTGGAAGCAGCTTCACAAGGCCGGCAGGACAGCGGTGACGTACAGCCGGTGCGAGTGCTGTGAGGGATGTGTGTGTGTGTGTGTGTGTGTGTGTGTGTGTGTGTGTGTGATTTGTCATTACGATGCCCTCAGGGCCGAGCAGGACAGGATCTTCTCACAATCTGATTAGCTAGCTTTCATTTGATAGCAGCGGGCAGCAGGCCCAGGGACAGAGCTAAAAACAGACGCATCACTGAGGGAACAAAGAGGAAGTAGGAGATCGTTTCAGGAGCAGAGGAGCAGGAGAGCTTTTCACGGCTGCAGCAGTAAGAATATCCTCAAATGTCTTCCTGGAAATCCGTCCCAACGCAGAGGATTGGCCTCTTTTCCTCCAGATAACCACCCTGTGACTGTCGCTTCAGTTATTTGGGTTATTACACAATACTTCCCCCACCAGGACACTTTCATTATCTTAATGGACGACGATTATCATTTACAAACAACCTTCATTTACAAGTACGCTATTATCTTCTCTTCTGAAAGTCTAGCAGTGAAGGATGTACACAATGAACCCACAACATAGATCTGCATACGTATAACACTTACAATATGAAACACATACTTAAGTTTGCATTTACACCAGCGATTACCCACCACCCTGTGCCGTTTGTCTCAGTCGTAGGTATTTCTGTGTAATGCTAAAATAAAACGCTTCAGGCAATATGCAAATCCTGTCAAAATGAAATAATGAACTCAGCTCGGCTTGTTCCCCCCTGCCAGCTGGCATCTGTAAATGCTCCCCTCAGCGGGGTGCAGGGCTGGTACAGCAGCCGGTCCTCAGGGGGTCGCCTGACGGCAGAGACGACGCAGCGCTCTGCAGCCAGAGTCTGCGTCCAGATGTTTTAAAACCTGCAGAGCAGACACCAGAGATGTGCTGCTTCTGTCAGGAGGTGAGTTTTGATGCATTGTCGGGTTGTGTTGTCGTGTGTTGAGTTGTTGTCCTGTCGGCTACGATCCGTCAAGGTGAAAAATGACATTTGAGAATAAAAAAAAAATCATGATATTATTGTAATATTTGTTACTGGAATAAAAAAGCTGACACAAAGCAAAACGTTGTCCCTTGAGGCCGGAGATGTCCTTCAGGCTCGCTGGCAGAGAAAGCTGCTGCGGCGCTGAAGGGTTTACCTGCAGGGGACTCAACCGTAGAGGATTCAGGATTTGCTCGATGTGAACAATAAACCCGGCGACGCTCGAGGAGCTCGTTGATCATTTGTTCATTCTGAGATCGCTCAGTCAACAAGCGTCACCGTCGGTCTGCGAGGAACTGACATGAAGAGCCTCCACTCCTGCATGTTTCTCAGTGCGGCTGCAATGAACAGCAACAGGTTGGTGTAATACCTCCGCGCCCCACTAGAGGGTCGCGCCCCACAGTTTGAGAACCACCGAATAAAGGCTGATTTATACTCGAGTTTTACGCAGAGACGCGAGCACGCAAGACACGCATGGACCCCCTTGCGTGGTCAAATCGGCCATTTTGCGTGCTTGCGTGCGTCACCCCAAATTTCTGACTATCCGTCAAAGCAACGCGAGCCCACAAGGCTGTGATTGGTCCGCTAACCACGTCCTTTCTGAGTCTCTCATGTCCGGTTTCACAGCATAATACCTCTGTTTTTAAAAGCCACAGCAGAAACAGGAACAATGGATCCTGTTGAAGAACGTTTGGCTGAAGAGGTCCACAAATATGAGCATTTATAAAACCATCTGACGGAGTATCAGGACACAAAGATGGAGGTGAACTCCTGGAGGGAGATATCGGTGAACGTCGGTGTGCAGGTCGACTCTAAACGGTCGTTGCGCCACCTGCTGGTCTGGAGGATGGAAAAACGCAGAGGAACTAAAAATCAAAACGAGTCCGTCAATCCGACTATGTGGCCAGCCGCAGTTGCAGTTGCAGAAGTATAATTCAGCCTTCAGACGTGAACATTACTGCAGCTTGAAGCTGCTTGAACTGACCTGTGTCACCTGAGGGCAACGAGCCGCAAACAAACTGTTGTCAGATTATCACTCTGTGCAGTTTATATGGTGCATATGTTTACAAAGCTGCTTATTTAAACAGAGGCACAGATAACCTGGACCTGGAACAGGACCAGGACCAAGACCTGGAACAGGACCAGGACCGAGACCTGGACCAGGACCGAGACCTGGACCAGGCCCGAGACCAAAACACACCTTTTGGACCACCAAAATCAGACGAATACAACAAACATGTGGTAGCTTTAAAGACCAAGCGATGTACGTCTGAGTCAGCGCCCTCTGGTGGACAAACTATGGAAACACTTCTCCTGGAATTATCTCTGTACAGTCGAGTCCCTGTGATTTAAACCCACGATGAGCAAAACCACATGATACCAGTCCTGACTTTCTTTTTGAGGGAAACAATGGAAGAAAAATCAGAGACGATTAACAGAAAAGCTGACAGCGACGTGTCGGTCTAGACGCCTCCATCCGTCTGCTGGTGCTCACCTCACACCGGCTCTCTCTCTCTCTCTCTCTCTCTCTCTCTCTCTCTCTCTCTCTCTCTCCCTCTCCCTCTCTCTCTCTCTCTCTCTCCCTCTCTCTCTCTCTCTCTCTCTCTGTCTCTCTCGCTCCCTCTCTCTCTCTCTCTCTCTCTCTCTCTCTCTCTCTCTCTCTCCTTTCATTCACACATTCTCTCCCTGTCTGTCCACCTCCCTTTTTCCGCCCGCCTGCCTCCGATCGTTTCCCCTCCTCCTCTCTCTCTCCTCCTCCTCCTCTCTCTCTCTCTCTCTCTCTCTCGTCCTCCTCTCTCTCTCCTCTCTCTCTCTCCTCTCTCTCCCCTCCTACCGTTTGGACTGCAGCAGCCTCTCCTCCGCCTCCTGTCTTTCTCTGAGCAGCTTCTGCAGGTGAAGGATCTCCCTCTGGAAAGACGCTGTCGTTCCCTCCGCAGCCTCCTCCAACACGGCCAGTCGGGTTGACGCCTGCCTCCGGTACACCTGCACATACACGTAAACACACACACACACACACACACGCAAACACACACACACACACACACACACACACACACACACACACACACACACACAGGAATGAGATGTGGAGTGTTGCTATGAAGGAGGCGGATTTACATGAAGGACAGCGCAGAGACAACCGGGGTGGAGGAGGGGGAGTCACACACACTGGGACAAGGTGAGGAACCACACACACACACACACACGCACACACACACGCACACACACACAGTAACCTGCGTGTGTACTTCTACTGCATTGCTTGTGTGTGTTGTTTGGATCTTTGGGAGCAGACCATAATAAGTTGTCGTATCAGCAGATCAGCGGCTGTTGAGCTGCTGACAGCTGAGAGTGTGTGTGTGCTGCAGGTGGCGCAGACACGCACACTCATACAAGTGGCATACGTGTTTGTCGTTATGTGGACGAGAACAACCGACACGGCAATAAAGCAACAGAGAGAGCAAGTAAAGTAAAGAAAGACTGAAATGAAACACAGAGGAACAGAGACCTGCTGCTCTGCAGGCGGATATTCAGTGAGGAGAAAAACAAGGTGTGTGTGTGTGTGTGTGTGTGTGTGTGTGTGTGTGTGTGTGTGTGTGCGTGTGTGCGTGTGTGTGTGCATTGGAGTGTATTACTCTCTCTGATTGATAAA
This sequence comes from Clinocottus analis, assembly GCF_023055335.1. Classification (NCBI taxonomy): domain Eukaryota; kingdom Metazoa; phylum Chordata; class Actinopteri; order Perciformes; family Cottidae; genus Clinocottus; species Clinocottus analis. The sequence goes on along the minus strand of NW_027176204.1, from coordinate 102,832 downwards.
GGGTAAATCATTTGTTTCACCCTTCCACTCTGTAGCTTGTCGTCTGGATTTGGTTCTGAGGCATTTTATCTTTTCCAGGAGTAGAACAAGGTGTTTAAATACTGTTGATGGATTTAGTACTGATTTAAATACACGGCGGTGTTTCCTGAAGCATCTCATCCCGTCTATTAACGAGGTGATTATGGTGCAAGATCAGAGGACTGGTGACTTGTAATTATGTGAACACAATGAGTTCACACGCAGTTTCACCCACAACGGATCCTGGTGAACAGAGAGCCACCGGGCTTCTCTTCAGTGACGCCAAACGCCGCCAAACGCCTTCAAACGCCTTCAAATACCTTCAAATGCCTTCAAATGCCTTCAAATACCTTCAAATGCCTTCAAATGCCTTCAAATACCTTCAAATGCCTTCAAATACCTTCAAATGCCTTCAAATACCTTCAAACGCCTTCAAATGCCTGCGCCAGACCAATCCAACCACGGACATAATTGCGTCTCCAACAACAGAAACATGGCTTAAGTACATCTGGGAGAATCGTTCCTTGTAATGAGCAGAAGATCAGACAGCACAGAGCCTCGTGACGCGCTAACAACTACCTTCCTAAACAACTGTATCAGTGCTGTGTGTGTGTGTGTGTGTGTGTGTGTGTGTGTGTGTGTGTGTGTGTGTGTGTGTACTACCCCAATGACTTTAAACAATACTACATCACATTTCCAATGAGTCGTTCTCTGGTTGTGGTTTTGAATATTTTGGACGTTGCACGTTACAGTTTCGTCATTTCTCCACGTTCTCCTTCTTCATCTTTCCTTGTCACTGTGAGACTGTTTGGGCTTCGCTTTAGAAAGAACATTTGCTCTTGGAGAGATGATGAAGAGTGTGAGAGAAGAGAAGTAGTAATTGCCTGGGATGGACTTTGTTATGGAGAGATGAGTTTGGCTCTGGGGAAAAGGAAACGACGGCTCCAGTCCAGAGTCTCTGTTCCTGAACGTGAAAGTGTTGCAAACATGGAACAAACAAAACAACCAGAATCACATTATTTCCAGACTAATAGTCCACAGAGGAAATCATCACTCAAATAGTAATTAACCGCCTCCATCAGAGGCAGAATGCTGCATCAAAACGCATCAAGCAGCTTTATCTCGACACAGAACATGAAGAGAAACACCAGACACAACTTTGTTCAGCAGTAAAACTGTGCGTTGTTAAATTAACATATGAATGGAGATCAAATACTGAGAGCAGCTTCATTTATTTGGATCATTTGGGTCCTGATGTGGACGTGTGAACTCCACACATTCGGGCGTCGTATGATTCATAACGTTGTCATTTCATACAAAGGACGCCATATTCCTCTAAAAGCTCTGCAGCCATGAGGCGGCTTGTTTTTAATTGCCCACATTTTGCCTTCAATGGAACAAATGTGTTCCACGACACAACCGGGATCGTTTTTGATTCCTCTTTTTAAGATACGCTCTGGATGACACCGACGGTGATTCTGCTGTATTGAGCTGTTGTGTCGCTGAAAGCCTTGCGTGTCTTTCTTCTAGTGGTCAGGCATCAGGAGTGTGGAGCAGTACACACATCCACACCAGACCAACAGCTTTGGACTCAGCCGGTGTTTCAGTGTGGCTGCACGAGCTCCTGCAGAGCTACAACTACCTGGTGAGGTCGAGGTAAAGACCTGATTTTGGTGGAAATTTGAACATTTGTTCTATGAAACAAACATATTGGTTCGGTAACTTATGTCAGTGCTTAAAGTACGCAGCAAGAAGTCAACTCCGTTTCATACGGGACACAAACAGAGGTCTGCTGGGTGAAAGTCCTGTGTTTGTTTCCTTAGAGGCAGCTCTGCTACATGTCATGGCCCACAAATATGTGTGTGTGTGTGTGTGCGCGTGTGTGTGTGTGTGTAACGTGTATGTGCAAACACAGAATGAACACAGCACTACAACACTGTCGCAAGTACTGTGACTGTGTCTGTGTATTTACTGACATCCTGCCACTGTGTGTGTGTGTGTGTGTGTGTGTGTGTGTGTGTGTGTGTGTGTTTTAATGACTTGTGGGGTCATAAATCTTGCACGGCGTATAGCTAGCCGCGTAGCAGAGCACTATCACCTCCACCTGTCACTCAAAGCGAACGCGCCTTAAAGACGCTTCACTTCAAGCTTTAAACAATATGAACGGGTGAATTATGCGGCTCCAGTTGTCATGAACAGGACGTTAGCGGCGGAGAGGAGGAGCTTCATCCGACAGCGCTGACGCACTCGCCTCTCTCCTCCTCGGCAGGAGGGCGAGCTGCTTGTTAGGAGGCAGCAGATCATCAGCACCACCCGGCTGGAGGCCGACGCACGCCGACAGGTTGTGTTGCCTTCCTGATGTCAGCTGAAGCAAACCACAACCGACAATAACCAGCTGACTATACATATATATATGACATATATATGTATATATATAAATATATATATTTATTTATTTATTTATATAACCAGAGAGAGAAATAACGGAGACATGTATCAATAAACTGTAAGCGCTGACAGTTAGCCTCATGACAAGCCGAGCACCACCCAAACCAACACAACACACAAACCAACACAACACACAAACCAACACACAAACCAACACAACACACAAACAAACACAACACACAAACAAACCAACACACAAACCAACACACCACCCAAGAACACACAAAAGTAAATGTATGGTAGATAAGTATTTGCTGTTCTACACTTCAGGGGGCGATTCATTTCATCATCGTCAGAATTTCTTCATAACAATTGTTTATTTACTGAAGTTTCCACGAAGCTCAAATAAGAACACACACACACACACACACACACACACACACACACACACACACACACACACAGGGCCTGGGATGTGGTGGCTTATTATCGTTGAGTGAGCATTATTAGGCGTGTTAGCTGTCCGTGTGCACGCATTACATCTCGCCGTACGTCTGAGAACCGGCTTTCAAAATCATTCAGTCAGTCGACTCACGTTTCATTGATTTTCATGTGGAAAAGCATTAATATGGACATGGCGTCCACACTCAGGCAATAATAACTTTCCCCGGGGCGACCCAGAGCTCCTGATGGATGTGCAGGGCTTCATGCGCTGCAGTCGGCTCGCACCTCGCGGACGCCGTCAAGCTTTCCTCCGATTACTTCCTGAAACGACCGGTCATCTGCTGCTTTTGTTTCTCCGTAGAAAATGCCATTTGAAATCCCTCCTCTGGGCCCGGCCACCTGTTTGAAACAACACTGCGTCACCGCCGCCGTATGTCCTCGCTCTGGAAAACACTCCGTGCTGCAGCGATTACTGCTGCTACAGTAGCAGAGACTGCAGAGTAGATCTTGTGCTAAAGGCTGCTGTACTCACCATCTCATCAGTCGACCTGCCGCTGTTCAAATGAACCGCCCGGCCCTCACACCACACGCACCCTTTCATACGATTCATTAATTCACCAGTCAAAATGTTCACATTCCCTCAGGAAAGGCCTCCGTCCGCTGAGCTCTGAGCGTCACTGCTCGAGGAAACAAACTGACCTTCTCTGGCTGAAGTTGGCTGTCTTGTGTCATTAGCTAATGAAGCAGTTCAATAGGGCAGGAGGACGACGTGCCGCCGTGCTCTACACCCGATCATCGCACTGCGACGAGGAACAAGGGCTCAAACGGAGCTTAGTGGGAGAAAATGAAAGAAAGTAGTCCCCGAGGGAAGAAGCAGGATACTGTCACATTTCCACCGGTGGTTCGACAGGACTTCACTGTCCATTTCCTTCTAGTTCTACATGAGCAAAGGTTATGGATCGCACCGGTGTTTGATGCGGGTCTGCTGCAGCACCAGAAGGTGGAAGATCTCTGATCATCTCTCAACACAAGATCTCCTGCACAAACCCGACGTTTCTGAAGCCAAGCTACCAGCATCATCCATGTTTTCACCTAGATTTAAATAAAAGAAATGGCACCTTACAAAACTACACTGCACACTGCGTAAGCCTGGACTCAAAGTGCGAGTGTTGTGTAGAAGATGTTGCAACACTGAGTGGGTTGTTACTATCAACGGTGCAATGTGAGAACAGACAAAACCACCTGCGACCAAACGTGGTTTTGGTTTCTGGTTTCTGGTTTCTGGACAGATCCCAGTGGTGGTTACTGCAGGACTGGCTGCAATGCTAAGCTCCCAGGGGCCAACACAAGAAGAACAACCTTGTGGTTGTGCTGGTTGGCTCCCAGTGGATAACCAGTCAACGCTGTGTGTTTCTGTGCAACATGTGACGACTGTAAAGCTCCCCGAGGGGGAAGCAGGTCGCGCAGGTATCTCCTCCTGGTCGGTAAAGGTTAGAGAGGATGACGTTTCTCCTTCTAAGCTACTGATGTACAGCATGCAATACCTCAACGTCAAGGAAGATCTGATGTGCAGCCATCACAGGACCCTGCTGTCACGGCCTTTTGGTTAAAAATCCCTGACCTTTGCCGAGAAGTGAAGCTCTTGTAGGATAGCATAGCTTCAGAGGGGTTAGCGTTAGCAGCAACACAACACACACACATGCTTTCCCTTTGGTCCAGAGGAAGACCACGCAGCCCTCAGACCATCAGGTTAACTTCTGCTCTCCTTCTCAGGTGTGTAACAAACATCTGTCAACGTTAGTCACTCCTGCTCCAACCGCAGGAGAATTAGCAAAAGCTAAACTGCCGAACATGAACACGACCTGCACTTGGACACACAACACATGCTTTTGAGTGCTTTTCTAAATACCTCGTTGGCAGTTTGAGCAATATGAACTCATTCAGTTGTCAAGGTGGACTTCTTTTTACACTCGTGTATATTCATGTGAACGTTGCAGCAACAGATTCTGTTCTGTTCGTGCTCCATTTTGTCTCGTACACACTTCTGCGTGTGTGCATGTTATAACGAGGAGCTTCCAGAGCTTAGCCACATCCCTGGAGATACAGTGATTGTTGTTCATGACAAAGTACATCGACAGAACATTGTTCGTGTCAGATGCATCATTTCAGGTCCACACGTTGGCTCTTGTAATTGCAGAAAGATGTAGAATATAATATGTAGAATATATATGCAACATAATGCTGGGTAGGAAGAACAGGATTTACCTTTTGTTTAAGCCTCGCTGCTCCTCCGTCATTCTGTCAGAGCTACCAAAGAGTCCACACGGTCACTAACTACAGTCCCTGCATGAACACCATGCCATTTCTGACAAGCAGAGAGCAGCAGACGTCCTGCATTTACAGGATGTACACTTCATTCAGGAGCAGGAACAGGTTAAAATGATAGATGGAGGCTAAAGCCTACAGATCGCTGTGTGAAGGTGAACATCACCTGCAGATCAACACAGAAAGGAGGAGGAGGAGGAGGAGGAGGAAGGGACCAGGCAACATATCCCATAGACAGTACAAAGTGAGGTTACTCAGCAGTTTGACATGCAGAGCGTCATGGCTTCCTGGCTCTGTATCTGCTGTGAGCCTGAGAGTCTAAATGCTGCCCAGCAAGACTGAACCTGAACCCACCACCAGTACCAGCTGAAGCACAGTGTTCCTGTAGAGGAGAGATCTACTGTCCTCTGGTTATTTGCTATAAATGCAGTGAATTCATGCTGCAGATGCATGCAGAGCTTTGACTCTGTGATGTGGAGCTGCAGCTGTGATAACACAGCTCAGGCTTTGCTTTCATCTTGGTGATCAAAGTCTTTCTCCATTATGCGAGAAAATTTGTTGATCAAAGCACTTTTTGCTTTCTACAAATATTGACTTGTTGTTGAAAGTCAAGGTGAGTCTTATTGATTTGCTCATGTGTGAGCTCTCCTCTGGTTCGGCCTCCTGTGGGAGCTCAGGGTCAGCTGGAGGGAGGCAGAGGAACGTGACGCTCAGACCAACATGTCCGCCTTCTCGCTGCACAAATTGTGTTTGTAATTATCCTCATGAAGGACATGTTTTCCCATCAACTGGCAGCGCAGCATAATGTGTCAGCGCGCATTGAAAGACTCACAAATAAATGTGTTTTACGATGTGACAGCGCTGTGATGAAGGCTTAGGGAAGATTGGATTTGGGTTTAAAAAAAGAAGCACTTGTCACGGTCAAGGTATGGGAAACATGCTGGTTTGGGTGGACACGCTGGTGCGGTTATGCACCGAGGTTACCTGAACCCTGTTGGACTCCAGCTCCACCGCCTCTCTGCACGTTTCTCTACACAACATGGCCTCTCCTCGTGATCCTGTGGCCGCTGTGGGGCTTTGCTGAAACCACGGATGCTTCCTGCAACGCACAGCTCGTTTCTACTGCATGTGTGTAATTGGCATTTGATTTAATGTGTAAACAGACGATTACGCAGGCGTGCCACACAGGTGGAGGAGACAGACATACGTAGAGCAACTGGTCCAGCAGATGCTGGGAATCAGACACGACTGATGGGATGCAACAAGGTAGTCGCATCGCAATGCCATGCGGGCTACGAACGACGTTCTGGCTGCACAAAGGCTGTAATGTGGTATGTAACTGCACGACCAGCTGACGATGAAGCACACTTTGCCTGGCGTGCTCTCGATAAGGCAGTGACATCTTTCAGGCACGACTACGATCTCTTGTCTGCAGTGGCTTTCAGGCTGTAGTAAACTCACTCTGAGGCCAGAGGTCCACCTCTGCATACTTCATAGGATCTGAATGTACGACTAACTCACAGATGTGAGTTGCTGACTACCTGCTGATGAAGGTGAAGGTGTTCATCGCTGCAGGTAGCGACATCTTCAGCCCCGGCTCCCTTCAGAGGAGCTCAGCTTCACGTTGAAGCAGCTGTTCTCGTGTTGCTGACGAGCCTCTGAGCTTCTTACTGCTGAACTGATGAAATCGATCACAGTTGGTGTTTAATGGTTAAACTGGGATTCGTGCAATGAGCACAAACTCAGCTTCCAGCTTTCTGTCTAAATGCAAATCCAGATGTAAGATGTGAGATGTTTAGTGAAGCTGGACCTCTGTCTCTTGCTCAAGGACACTTTAAACCGCTCTCTGGGTAAAGAGTAGTCTCGCTCATCAATATGCAGCGCAGCTCACCCTGCAATCCACACAACAGGTTACTGAAATTACAACATAAAAAAGAGTCACGTCTCCAGTGTTGAATGAAATAACCAATGTGTGTGCCAGAGGAAGATGTAACAGGATCTATATTTACTCTGGAGAACATCCATTTTTTCTGGACTCTCCTCCCATCAGACCCCAAATGTCAGACGTCAGCTTCAGTCGTCCTCCTCTGAGTTATTCCTCTCCCATAGAGGAGCTGCATAACTGTTCTCACATCAATGTTGCCCCATTCAAAGCAGACATATTCAGCACGGAGACCAACTAATTAGTCAGTCAACCTGTCGATAAGTCAGTCAACCGAACACTTAACTTGGTGGTCAGACAGCAAACGGATCGGTCAGTCAGAACACGTATTCATCCATAAAGCAGGAGGGAGCGGTTGTTCCTTTGCTCTCTGTGTGGAGGTCATAACACTACGACGGCACATGAAGAGTGGTTGATAATAATCACAAATTCAAGCCTCTAAACATCCACTCAGAGAAGTATGAGCAACCTCTCGGATGCAATGAGTGCGTTTGCCTTTCTACCATTAAAGTTTCCTGTGGGGCAATGCGACTCCTCGCCGTCCAACGCGAGCTGAAAACTAGTTCAAGGTTGAGGAATTGGAGGATGTGGCGACATGGAAACGATGGAAACCACAGTCGTGTTTTGAAGCATCCCGGTGGAGACGTTTGTTGAACCGGATGGAAATGTAAGGATTCAACTCAGAACGCCTCCCAACCAAAGCAAATGACAACGTTTGGAAGAAAAACATTCTGGATTAAAACCCTCTTCAGGCGTACGGTGCAGAATCTTAACGTCCACAACTCTCATCCAGCCGAGGACATTGCTCGTTGCTCATTGCTCGTTGCTCGTCCCACCGCTCTCTCTCTCCCTTTGTTTCCTGTCTCCACTTCACTGCCGATCCGTCCTCTCTTCTAAATTGCCTTTTAAAAATGAATTGATGAATGGCACCTGGCGTCAGACGAGTGATGGAGAGCGTGACATGAACAGGTCTGATTGGTTTGAACACTGGAGGCGTGGGATGGAGGAACAGAGGTGTGGCTCTACCGCCGATGCACAGCGCTGATGCACACTGACAGGTGTGTTTCACTGTGGCCGTAATGTGTCATCAAGTACGAACTGAGAAAAGAGCAAAAACAAAGCATGAAATAAGCTGAAGCAATGAATGCTGCTGCACTGCCAGGTTTCCAGAACACCATGTAGGTCAAAGAGATGAACGTGTGTGTGCATTGAACTCAGACAGCGCCGTAACCTTCATGTTTAGGTTCATGTTGCGTGACAAGAAGCTGCACTTCCTCTTGCATGATCCCAGCGCAGCGTCCTGTCATCACTGTTCAGGACGTCTGCAGGAATCTGGTCCTGGGACGGCTGCAGCCGCTCTTTCTGACATCTTCTGACATGTTTCAGGAGCGTTTTAACGCAACAGACTGCCGGCTGAAATATTTAACAGTCAGCAAGTCACAGAGAGGCCTGCTGGTGCAACATCCACCTAATCAATCTATATTTCATGGTCATGAATGAATGAATGGCTGGTTTTTCTTTATATAGCCTCTTCCTGATGGGAGGGGGACTCTGTAATGGCGAGGTGAAGAAGTAAAGTCAGATCAGGAATGAGGTAACTGCACTCTGGGTTTCCATGTTTTTACCTTTATTGAATCATACGTCACTTTAAATGAACCTGGACCTGGAAACAGCCTGGAAAGCTGTTCCAGACTCAGCTGCGACCCCCGATGGCGTCGTCTGGAGGAAAGGCGACAGGAGGTCCGTCACCATCTCAGACAATAAGACAAAAGAAACACAGACTCTGCTCACAGCAGGACGGCGCTGCCGCCATGCAGCTCTTCTTCTGGGACGCGTCCTGTTGACTGTTGACTGAGCTGCAGAGTGCCGACAACCTCATCAACACAACGTAACGCTGACATAACAGGAACATTAGTCAGTTCAAAAAGAAACCGCCGTATGTCTTCCTGCAGAAAATTGGGATTCATAATATCTCTTTTGCTGAAGGCTATTTCAAGAGAAGAGACCATTAAAACAAGTTCATTCATTCAGTTAATGGCTCTTTGTATGAAACACAAAGCACGCAACTATATGATGTACGGCACAAAGAGGTTTAATTAAATACGCTATGTAGCACAGCGCTACAGAGCGTCTCTCTCTCTCCTGAGTCGTGTTTTAAAAGTTGACCCGGGGATATGTAATGCTGATTTGAAAATTACCGATCCGCTGCTTGAGTATTCCTTCCCTCATGTGTGATCCCACTCACTTCACAGCCCTCGGGGGCCTGATGGGATCTGGAGCGAGGCTTTCCTGCAGAATGCCGGTCCAGGCCTCTGGTAGCAGCTGGTCACGGCTTCGTGTGGCTCGAGCGATAAGAGACATCCACAATGTGACGGGTCGAGTCGCTCCATCGCGACAGGACGTCTGACTGGTTATTGGTTTGTGTCGGATCCTGATCCTCTAACCGCCGCACGCTCGGTCCGAGAGCTGAGGGATTAAAATCACTTCTTCAGTGCGTTGTGCTCAAACCGTCATGAAGCCCTGTGTGTCAACCTCTACGTCACAACCTGAGGATGATTCAGAGAGGTCAGCTTCCTGACAGCCTGCTGCTGAAGCTGGTGGGGAGTCCAGGCTCCGGTATCTGCACCCAGAGGGCAGGAGGCCGAGGAGCCGTGTGAGGGGGCAGCAGTCATACTCATGGTCACTTTGCAGGTGAGGCCGTGCCAAGTGCTGCAGGGAGGAGGGGGGGGGGGGCTGCAGGGCTTTCCTGCTGCTTCCACCCCACACAGTGATGCTGCTGGTCAGGGTGCTCTCTACAGGATGCTGCTGGTCAGGGTGCTCTCTACAGGAAGCTGCTGGTCAGGGTGCTCTCTACAGGAAGCTGCTGGTCAGGGTGCTCTCTACAGGAAGCTGCTGGTCAGGGTGCTCTCTACAGGAAGCTGCTGGTCAGGGTGCTCTCTACAGGATGCTGCTGGTCAGGGTGCTCTCTACAGGAAGCTGCTGGTCAGGGTGCTCTCTACCTGAAGCTGCTGGTCAGGGTGCTCTCTACATGATGCTGCTGGTCAGGGTGCTCTCTACAGGAAGCTGCTGGTCAGGGTGCTCTCTACATGATGCTGCTGGTCAGGGTGCTCTCTACATGATGCTGCTGGTCAGGGTGCTCTCTACAGGATAATGCTGGTCAGGGTGCTCTCTACATGATGCTGCTGGTCAGGGTGCTCTCTACAGGAAGCTGCTGGTCAGGGTGCTCTCTACAGGAAGCTGCTGGTCAGGGTGCTCTCTACAGGAAGCTGCTGGTCAGGGTGCTCTCTACAGGAAGCTGCTGGTCAGGGTGCTCTCTACAGGAAGCTGCTGGTCAGGGTGCTCTCTACAGGAAGCTGCTGGTCAGGGTGCTCTCTACAGGAAGCTGCTGGTCAGGGTGCTCTCTACAGGAAGCTGCTGGTCAGGGTGCTCTCTACAGGAAGCTGCTGGTCAGGGTGCTCTCTACAGGAAGCTGCTGGTCAGGGTGCTCTCTACAGGAAGCTGCTGGTCAGGGTGCTCTCTACAGGAAGCTGCTGGTCAGGGTGCTCTCTACAGGAAGCTGCTGGTCAGGGTGCTCTCTACAGGAAGCTGCTGGTCAGGCTGTTAGCAGAGCCCTGCTCAGGATGGTGCAAAAGGAACGTATTGACTCGCAGTGCAACAGTGACGTAAAAGCTGAATGCAGAGAGGAAAACAGACATGACTCCATCATTTATGAGAGACTTGCCTCCGTCCTCATATCTGTGTGAGAACTATGAACTTTAATAAATGCAGGTCCAGGTTAGTGACGTCTATGTTTCTCTGTGACCTCCATCAGGACCAAGGCGGCTCAGCTGTGTGAGCAGAAGTCTGCAGCTGTCTGGCAGGACATGGAATGAAGAACGAATGTATTCAGGGATTGCTTTTGTTGGTTTGGTGCAATGTGTCCTTAAGTTATTTTATAAAATCTAATACGTTTGCACTGTTAAAAACTAAGATAAAAATGTATAGAAACTGCTGGTTGCATTTTTTTTGTTAAGTATGACGAAAATATGTAAATAAATAAGTACATTTTCATGAATATTGCGCTGTCTGTGCGGCCCTGCTGTGAGAAACCGGCGCTGGCTCAGGTGCTTGTTCAAAGGTATTTCACAGGGTTCCATTACCGTTGTGTCATCCGACAACTCCAGCATGTTGGTGTGTAGGTTGTTGTGTGTCAGCGAGGTGAAGAGCAGTGGGCCGAGCACGCGGCCCTGAGGGACCCCGTGCTCCAGGAGATGCTGCTGGAGGTGCTGCCGCCGGCTCGTCCTGCTTGTGCAGCCACCTGCACAGCCAGGTGTTGAGCCCCAGCTGGTCCAGTGTGCAGAAGAGCTGCTGTCAGCAGGTCGCATCCTTCGGTGACCGCTTGGCACTGGAAAGGGTCTCGGGGTCTCGGGGTGGTGGGGGGGATTTGATATGCCACTTCCTGAATGCAGGGGTCAGTGCCACTGGACGATAGTCACCAAAGCAGGACGGAGTGGATTTCTTTGGCAGGTGTGACGGTGGAGGCCTTGAAGCATGATGGAACCACAGAGACGTGATGAAGACGTCCTCTGTGCAGTCCTTCAACACCCGCAGGGTCGGGTCTGGACCTGCTGCCCCGTGGAGAAGGTCCTCGTCACGAGGCAGCAGACTCACACTGCCTGACCGCCAGCAGGGGGCGGAGTCTTGTTGTGGTTATTTCTCTCATGAGCTGCGTTCAAGAGCTTTCGGCAAGTCCTGTTTCCTGTGACTTCAGCTGTCTCTGTCATCGGGCTGGAAGGCGTCGGCCTCTTGTCAGGGAGTGTGTGTCTGTGTGGTTTGTGCACTCTACATTTGTGTTGATGTTGAATGTCGTGGTGAAGCATTTCAAGCACAAACAAACGAGTGTGTTTGTGCTCAGTGTTCACTGATACCAGACGAACGGGGACGAGACTTTCACAACGTCATAAGCAGCACGCGTTGTTCACACGGTGTCACTAAAACAATGTTTAACTCCACTCACAACATCACAATAAACTCCAACACATTACGATGAGACCAACAAACATTTTAACATTTCATCTCAGCACTGCTGTGAAATACGAGTCACTTCACAAGAATGACACAACTGTGAAGTTAAATTATTGAAACTAAACGTTCCCCAAAGTTTACTCTTCCAAGGCCTCGTCGCATCTCTTCTGCACACAATTTAGTTTCACACTCAAAAGCTTCACAACTTGTGACTCTAAATCCAACCAATTATATTTTAATCAAAGAGTGAGCAACACAAAATAGCTGTTTAAAAAATATGTATATATATAAATACTTACATTATTAATTGTATTCATTTTGAGAAGTTATTGTATTCTCACATTATGAAGCTGTTGAACTCTTAAATGATGTTTTTCTGCACCTGAAGATGACAGAGGAGAACAGCAGCTCCTGAAGCTCATAACTATTCATGCGCGGCGTCTCTGGATTCATGCCTGCAGCTATCTGACATTATTAATGATGACTGACAGCTCCTGCTTTCTCCAGGGAGGAAGCGCATCATTGGAGTTGTGTGGAGTCAGCCCTTAACGAAGCAACTCCAGAGACGCACGCTCATTTCTGGGGGCGACATCTGTAATATCTGATCAATAATAACGCCTCTATTATTCCACCAGATCTTCTTTGATCTATTTTCCTATGTGACAAAACACAAACATGGAATTGGTTGGTACGGACGAGTCATTTTAGGAAAATGAAAGGCCAACGATGGTTTTTAAGTTGTATTTTCTTTCACTCAACAATTGCCATCCATTATCTGTGTGTTGTTTAATAATGATCTTTGACCTAAAGACATTCAACAGGTAAAGCCAACCAATGCACTGAGTGTTAACAGAAGACATTTCATTGCTCTAAAGTTGTGAATGCTAACAGATCAGAGAGATGTAGTTAAAGGTAATTATTCTACACACCGTTACAGAGCCAAGCGGACATGTTGGAGGAGCAGCTCTCCCTCCCAGCTCTCCCCAAAGATCAATGGCATTCCTGGCTATTTCCATGCCACAAAGGGCTCTGGGATCATATCCTGATCCAACTCCCAAACCATAAATCATTCATCACACTCGCAGCCAGAGAAGAAGGCAGAGCCTGACCTTTCCCTGCTGGGTGGAGATACAGCAGATCACAGTAGCTAGAAATATCAACTTGTTCCAAAGGCAATTTCCATCCTACTTAAAGTCACATGTAATGCTGCACTGTGTACCATTTCCCTTTCAGCTCTCTGGTTTCATAACGTGCCTCTGTGTTTCTCCCAGAACATGACTTGAAGATGAGCGGCGCTCAGGCTGAGATGGAGGAGAAGGACTGTCCTCCTCCAGAGGAGCTGGAGTGTAAAATCTGTTACCAGCGCTACAATGCCCACAACCGCAAGCCCAAGATCCTGGACTGCCTGCACCGGGTCTGCGTCCGCTGCCTGGTGAAGATCCTGGACGTGGCCGACGGGACGGGCTTCGTCTCCTGCCCCTTCTGCCGACACCAGACGGAGGTCACGGAGTACGAGGTGTCCGCCCTCCCCGATGACGCCATCATCATGTCCCACTTGGCCATGCGGGACAAGTCCTGGAGCTCCGACCACAACAGGGAGATGCTCCTGACCCCAACGAGCTTCTCCTCGTCCAGCCCGTCCCACGACTCCTCCAACTGCCTGGTCATCACCATAATGGAGGTGCAGGGCGACTCGCGGCGCTCGCCGAGCCGGAACGGCAGCTCGGACGTCTACGCCGAGCAGAGCCTGGACTCGGTGTCGATGGGCTCCAACGGGCCGGCGGATCAGGACGCCCTGTCCAAGTTCTGTAATCACGTCCCGCGGATCCTGGTCTGGCTGCTGGGGTTCTTGTACTTTGGCTCGCTGCCTCTAGGAATCTACTTGTTGGTGATCCAGAGAGTGACTCTGGGCATCGTGTGCGTTAGCCTGGTGCCGTCGAGCCTGACGGTGTGCCTGGTCTACGGGTTCTGCCAGTGTCTGTGCCAGGGCATGTGTGACTGTTCCTCCAGGGGCTGATGGGATCGCGTCAGTAAACAGGTATTTCATGAGTTTTTACCCAGAAAAGGTGAAGACGATGCACTCCGAGATAGACTGAACAAATAATGGGCCGGTACAGAGACCTCCAGTCTTGGTCCGCTGCACCTCAGAGACCCGTTTGTCCAGCAGGAACCGAGCCACCGACAAGATGTGCCGGTTGGAGCGGCGCTGTACCTCTGTAATGTATTTATGTAACTCATATTCCTTCTGTGCCGCGTGTATGAATTAGTTTGACATAACATTTGAGAGCAGACCCTTCATTCATCTGATGGAGGCCTCCGCCCTCATTGACCACAAACCTTGCATGCAATTGTTTTTAGGTGTCAGGTTGTTGTTCCTCGATTGATTAACAAATGCATTTCTGCATTGCTGGATAGTGGTGAGTTACAAATGAGACAAAAAAAGGAAGGAAATCAAAGTCCAGACCACTTCAGATCAGAAGGCGCCTCGTAGACACTGATGACGTCACACCAGCCAGCGTTCATGCGACCAAATATTCCCCCGCTTGTTCGTTGTGTGATTGTCTTGCCGTCAGCTCATGAAACAAAGCTTGGAGGTAGAACGCATCGGTGCGCTGACGTCTACGGGTTGAAGCTGTTGAGCTACCGCCGGTCTGTCGTTATAGCCTCTCCACATCTCTTCCAGCTGAATGAGCTGACAGGGCCTTTTCCATTTCAGTGTCCTGTTAGACGCAGTATGACAGGAAGAGGCTGTATGGGTGTTCGTATGCAACGCACATCTCAGTGAGGACTAAACACAAATTACCAAATCCACGGTGAAAGGTCCGGTAATATTTCATTTCATCCCTATTGGTCACAGCGATGGTCACACGTCACATGTGAGGCATGAACCAGACTCATATCTCAGGTTTTTTGATAGTCTTTGGATGTTAAGCAACAACCTTCCCCTTCAGTTCCTCGTCGTGTCGGCTCCTCTTTGTGGTTGTAAAAAGCTACGAAAGGTTGAGTTTATGGCTCATGAGTCCTGTTTCCTTCACGCTGTCGGTCACTTCCTGCCGTTGCTGTGCACCTCAAGGTTGTGTGCATTATTGATGGGACATCTTGGTTTTCTTCTGCACGTGAGGCAAACGCTCCCCTACGTGTCACTATCTCAGTATATTCAGGAAGAGAGGCAACGATAAACTGCGATGCTGTTTTAACAATAATCCTCATTTATAGTTTTATATCATTTCACATATTTGAGTTTTTTTTATGAAATCTGCTGAAGCTTAAAGCTGCGTTTTCCTTATAGCTCTGTGACCAAAACATTTCAGTGTGTTAAAATCTCCTGAGACTTTCTGAGCTGCTGCAGTCTTGCACAGCAACAGGTGACATTTACAGCCCCACTTTAAGCAAAGAGCATGTTTGGCGTGAGTTTACTTTGACATTGCATTTCCTCTGCATGCGTGTGAACGCAGCATAAGACCAAAGGTTGAGGCTTCATTGTGTAAGTGGAACGTTGGGTTTCTGAACATGAGAGAGTGAGATGGTTTGATAAGTCACACTCGTTTCAGGGGATGCTCGGAGCAGCTGCACAAGGGAAAATACCAACTTTCTTCTGCATTGTGCTTTAGTCAAGCTGTTCTGTGCAGTGTTGATACCTGAGGGCTCCGGACTGACAAATAAACAAACTTCAGGTAATTATAGTCCTCATCAAATGGATATGTGGGGTTTGTGCTCAACCCTTCCTCTCCAGGATCATGTCCAGTTCGTCCTGCTCACTCCCTGATGTTCCCTTCTGACCTTTCCTTGATCACTGCTGCTCTATCTGTCTCTGTGAACACTAGCTCCATGTTTTCCTGTGTTTCCTCTGTCATCTACAGACTGCAGCGCTCAGCTTAGTGCCACACTTCTGGGTACAGAAGCTACTAGACAGTGAAATAAATGGAGAGTTATTTTCTATAAGTTGCTTGTGGACTCGTTTCTGTGTCTGCTGCTTCAGTCCATGACATCGACATCGCTGTCAGCGGCTCATCGTTCAGACGCTGCCGTTAGACTGCAAACACAACCACAAAGTAGGGACTGAGTTGTACTTTGACATTAAAAAAGGGGCATTTTAATCTCCAATCCACTAGATTTGTAAATTGTATTATTTTTGAGGCGCAGCGCTGCACGAGATTACCGTCAAATGTCACCAAAATAACAAAAGCTCCAAAGCGAGACACAACAAAAGAACAATTTATTTCACGTATAATGATGGAGACTCAGCTCGAGTGTATCTCTTAAATCAAAAAGAGATGGATCAGCTTCTCGTTTCTTTCTTTTTAGGTCAATGACAGTCAAAGATAATAACGCAATAAAGAGCTGCAACGGGTCTCCAGTTAGAGACACGATGAAGAGCCAAAGACACAAAAACACAAAGACATCACAGCTGAGAAACGTCTGCAGAGGTCAGACAGAGAAAGAGATTTAATTTCATGCCTTAGTGGACTGAGAGGAGGAGGAAGAGGAGGACGAAGAGGAGGACAGAGAGGAAGACAGAGAGGAAGATAAAGAGGAAGACAGAGAGGAAGAGAAAGAGGAAGACAGAGAGGAAGATAAAGAGATAGACAGAGAGTAAGATGAAGAGGAAGACAGAGAGGAAGACAGAGATGAAGACAGAGAGGAAGACAGAGAGGAAGACGAAGAGGGAGAGAGAGGAAGACAGAGAGGAAGATAAAGAGGAAGACAGAGAGGAAGACAGAGAGGAAGACGAAGAGGGAGAGAGAGGAAGACAGAGAGGAAGATGAAGAGGAAGACAGAGAGTAAGATGAAGAGGAAGACAGAGAGGAAGACAGAGATGAAGACAGAGAGGAAGACAGAGAGGAAGACGAAGAGGGAGAGAGAGGAAGACAGAGAGGAAGATAAAGAGGAAGACAGAGAGGAAGACAGAGATGAAGACAGAGAGGAAGACAGAGAGGAAGACGAAGAGGAAGAGAGAGAGGAAGAGAGAGAGGAAGACGAAGAGGAAGAGAGAGATGAAGAGAGAGGGGAAGACGAAGAGGAAGAGAGAGAGGAAGAGAGAGAGGAAGACAGAGAGGAAGACAGAGAGGAAGATGAAGAGGAAGACAGAGAGGAAGACACAGATGAAGACAGAGAGGAAGACAAAGAGAGAGAGGAAGACAGAGAGGAAGACGAAGAGGAAGACAGAGAGGAAGACGAAGAGGAAGACAGAGAGGAAGACAGAGAGGAAGACAGAGAGGAAGACAGAGAGGAAGACAGAGAGGAAGACAGAGAGGAAGACGAAGAGAGAGAGGAAGACAGAGAGGAAGACGAAGAGGAAGACAGAGAGGAAGACAGAGAGGAAGACAGAGAGGAAGACGAAGAGAGAGAGGAAGACAGAGAGGAAGACGAAGAGGAAGACAGAGAGGAAGACAGAGAGGAAGACAGAGAGGAAGACGAAGAGGAAGACAGAGAGGAAGACAGAGAGGAAGACAGAGAGGAAGACGAAGAGGAAGACAGAGAGGAAGACAGAGAGGAAGACAGAGAGGAAGACAGAGAGGAAGACAGAGAGGAAGACGAAGAGAGAGAGGAAGACAGAGAGGAAGACGAAGAGGAAGACAAAGAGGAAGACAGAGAGGAAGACAGAGAGGAAGACAGAGAGGAAGACAAAGAGGAAGACAGAGAGGAAGACAGAGAGGAAGACAGAGAGGAAGACGAAGAGAGAGAGGAAGACAGAGAGGAAGACGAAGAGGAAGACAGAGAGGAAGACAGAGAGGAAGACAGAGAGGAAGACAGAGAGGAAGACGAAGAGGAAGACAGAGAGGAAGACAGAGAGGAAGACAGAGAGGAAGACAGAGAGGAAGACGAAGAGGAAGACAGAGAGGAAGAGGAGCGTTTGTCCTGTGGATGTGCTGTCTGACATCAGGACTGTGCTTCATCTACCTGAGCTGAGGCTAGTTTATTAGTTTATTTATTTAAACCTCATGTGGGAAGAGAACAACAGCTTGTTTCAATACCGGAGGACAGTGAAGATGAGACCTAGCATGTACACATGCTACGTATGCACATGGACTCTTCTCACATGGTTTGAATTACACAATGTTCGCAGTACATAAAGGATCCTTAAGAATTCAACTCATTTCCTGGTTTTCAGCACAGAATTTTTTTACCAACGCAATCAGTTAAATTGATCGAAGGATCCTTAATTTCTAATTAATCACAAACACTAAAGCCGATCACAAGGAGCAAACATCAATGCGATCCTGATTATGTGAGAAAGAAATACTAACCGAGAGCGGAGGAGGATTGTGATTGAGAGGAAAAGTCCCCCGCTACCATGGAGCCGCAAACCTGTGACCTGGCTCTATTTATACAAGCATTCACTAAAATATTCAACAATTTCAGGTGTTTTAAGGAGATGGAGCAGCATGAATTTTAATTACACATGAATAATGGAGTCGCAATCTGCCTTTTTCGCTTTACAGCACACACTTAACACACAGTTCATGAGGCGGCAACGTGCGCTCCAACCACAGCGCTGATGAGCATCAGGTGAGCGCCGCTCACTCAAAGGAAAGCTGCTGGCATGAGGCAGCATGTTGGTATGAAACCAGAACATTTTCAATGACCACCTCGTCTCAGAACGAATCACCTGCTGAGCTGCAGGACGACAAACGGGACCGAGGCAGGTAAACGGGTCAGGAACAGAAAGCCTCCTGTAGAGGACTGCTGGTGGGAGGACGCTGCAGCTGGCCCTTCAGACACGGAGGCATTCACATGAGGACGACACACGGTTATCTTCACGGACAACGTCAGAAGAAAAGTGATCTTCTCGCCTTCATCACGGACACAACTGGCTTTCTTTGTGGTATTTTTTTCCAAAGCAGCACGTTTTCCCATCAAGGGAACATGTGCCTGGTTACTTGGTTACTGAACTCCACCTCCATGAGAGACGAGTTGAGATTGAGTTCATCATTTTAACATAATGTGGACATAACTTTCCTTTTCCTCTTCAGGACCTTCACAGCCTTAATGTCTGGTGGAATTAATAGTCCCACTAATGTGCTTGATTTAGTGTCTTCCTCTGATGATGAAAACTCAGATTTCAGCACATGTCCTGAGCACAGCACAGGACATGTGCACCAGAGCCTGGTGCACATGTCCTGGTGCACATGTCCTGTGCTGTGTTCAGGACATGTGCACCAGAGCCTGGTGCACATGTCCTCCCTGCCCGTAAATGATTAACACATGATTACACATGAATCAATACTGGCAGTCATCTTTAGGACTTTCTCATGCAGACACTTCATGACTCATTGTGTTTCAGCTGATCTCTATGACAGCTGCTCTAACCACAGAGGACGGCGTCTCTGTCCGCCTGTCAGAGACAGACATGTTTATTGGAGGGACCGGTTGCAACTTTTGAATAAGCACATTTTGAATTCTGCGAAAGCGGTTCATAACTAGAGTTAGAAACAATTCCTGTTATCTACAGCTCCAGAGTAAACACAGCAGCACCTCGAAGGAGAAGAAACTCTTCATCTCCATGTGTCATTCTGTGTTAATACATTGTTAGGATGGCAGCGAATGAGGGAGTAGTCTCAGGGAAATAGTGCCCGTAAACATTTCTTCAACAAGCTCTCGCCGACACAATTAGTTCAAGTGGAAGAATCGATTAATCTCAAACACTAGAGGTGATGAGGTTACAAGAGCACAGTGGACTCAGATCTTTTAGTAAAAGTAAAAGGAGTAAAATGCTCTATTAGACCTACAAGGAGGCACAAAGTTCTGCATTCAAACCCTCAGTCCAGTCAGCGGCCTACATGGCGTCCTCTCAGTCCAGTAAACAGCCTTCATGGCGTCCTCTCAGTCCAGTAAACAGCCTTCATGGCGTCCTCTCAGTCCAGTAAACAGCCTTCATGGCGTCCTCTCAGTCCAGTAAACAGCCTTCATGGCGTCTTCTCAGTCCAGTAAACGGCCGTCATGGCGTCCTCTCAGTCCAGTAAACGTCCTTCATGGCGTCCTCTCAGCCCAGTAAACAGCCTTCATGGCGTCCTCTCAGCCCAGTAAACAGCCTTCATGGCGTCCTCTCAGCCCAGTAAACAGCCTTCATGGCGTCCTCTCAGCCCAGTAAACAGCCTTCATGGCGTCCTCTCAGTCCAGTAAACAGCCTTCATGGCGTCCTCTCAGCCCAGTAAACAGCCTTCATGGCGTCCTCTCAGCCCAGTAAACAGCCTTCATGGCGTCCTCTCAGTCCAGTAAACAGCCTTCATGGCGTCCTCTCAGCCCAGTAAACAGCCTTCATGGCGTCCTCTCAGTCCAGTAAACAGCCTTCATGGCGTCCTCTCAGTCCAGTAAACAGCCTTCATGGCGTCCTCTCAGTCCAGTAAACAGCCTTCATGGAGTCCTCTTAGTCCAGTCAGCGGCCTTCATGGCGTCCTCTCAGTCCAGTAAACAGCCTTCATGGAGTCCTCTTAGTCCAGTCAGCGGCCTTCATGGCGTCCTCTCAGCCCAGTAAGCGGCGATGACGTCATACCCGTTGGTGCCGCCGCACGCCATCGCCACAGCGGCGAGGCTCAAACCAAGATGGCGTTTGGACGCATGTAGAAAAAGTTGTGGTCTTAAATAAATCCAGAGTGCTTTAGTCTGAGGCCTTCAGAAAGAGTCTTGATGTCATGAGACAGTGATGAGCGGCAGGAACACAGCACATGTAGCATCACTGCAGCGACATTAGCATTACGCGCCACAGAAACACTCAAGAGAGCAGCGAGCTAACTCACAGCAAACTCACAGCAACGCTGCTGTCATTGATGGTTTCACGCTCCACGACTGACTGCTGCTGAGTCGACGCTTTATTAAAGATAGGAAAATGAAGTGCCAGAAAGTCAATGTGTGCATTCAGAGTGGTGCAGACGGATAGCAGATGGATCACGGAGCGCCGTGCAGAGGGCCGGTCGATGGGAAACAGATTGAAGCGTTAGCGCGGACGAAGTCGACTTGATGTAAAAAGCTGCGTTCAGGTGAGGACTGTTGAGGCTTTGAGCCTCACATGCTGCCTCAGCTGAACATCAGGTGAAGCTGCCGCCCCGCAGCAGGTAGTTTGTTGGCGGCATGGTCGCGTGAAAAGGGACGTTTTGAACAAAGGAACTTACTTTGACTTCTTCCTGTAGCTTTCCGAATCGCATTGTGCCGTTCAGGATCCTGCTGACGAACCCCTGCTTCTCCTGCTGGAGAACCGACGCCTGGGAGGAAGAGGAGGAAGACAGGGGGTTACTGATCCACACACACACACACACACACACACACACACACACACAGGTGGATGGAGGAAGCAAGGGATTATGGGGGGACGATGAAGAGTGAGAGTGTTGAATCAGCTGCCAGTCATCAGTCGTCCTGTGTGAGGTACACAAACACTGCTACACAATGCCCAAGTTCCCATTCACGAGAACAACCAGAGTCTGTCTGTGTGCAGGACCACGAGGAGGATACAAATCAAAACACAGCATCAAATCACTGGTGAAACATCTCCACTGCATCGTGAGAAGCTAGTGCTGGAAATGAAAGTTACTCTCAGCTAATTGAACGCACAATGCAATTTAATTTTAGTTGTTAAAAACTGCTCCCGAAGTCATTTTTTGGGAGTTTGGGATTAGAATAAGTCACCGTGTTTATTGTTTGCATATCTACACTCATATGTTTGTTTCTCGGTTGGACAAATCCACCCATTATAATAATAAATGTTCCTGAAGGATCTTCAGTATTGTGCTGAGAACATCAGATGCTGGATATTAACGCAGTAACGCTGAAGGTCACAGCCAGAAGTCCTTCACCTCCTAGAAACAGACTAATGCGATCCGGCCACTACACAGCAGATAACCAATGATATTGTATTTGTGCACGCACAGACACACACATTAATTGTGGTCATTGTGTTCTCTTCCAGACAAATTGGTTCTTGTTAGCTTTAGACCTCTAACATGGTGTCAGTCTGACCTTCCACACATGATGGCTCTAAAGCCGCCATGGCAGAGTCCCTGAATCTATTAACATTTACCAGAAATGTTCCTTCCTCACTTCCTGCAGACGACTGAGCCCACTTTATTTGTTTCAGATTAGCAGGTGTTTGGGTTTGGTTTGTCGTGGCTTTGACCGTCTGATCTATTCTCTCTCTATCTAAGTGAAGTCACTACACACTATGTACGTTACCATATGAATACAAACTAAATATCATTATGTATTATTCTGGTGTACACTGTTATGGGAGATGACATCTCACTCCTGCATGTACTATATTTTGCTGATTTTGCATCTACTAATCACAGCACTGTGTGTTTTCCCTTCAGACAGCACCGCTCTGTGAGCTGCAGCACAACACTGGTACCTGCACTGCTGGCCTTGCACTTTAGAGTTAAGCTGCTCTTGATTAGTCGCCTCTGGGGATCAATCAATACGGTCTTGAATTAAATCAGGTTTAAGGTTTCATGATTTTAAAAAAGCTAAATCGTCGTCAGATGATAGCAAGTGAGTTTAGGAGATTGTTCACCTGCATGCAACCAAAGCTCTCTGAAAGATGCTCTAGTTGGAGGAAAGCAGCTCCTGCAGCATGAACACAAGTCTACAACCTGTTTAAAGATGTAGAGGAAAGCAGCTCCTGCAGCATGAACACAAGTCTACAACCTGTTTAAAGATGTAGAGGAAAGCAGCTCCTGCAGCATGAACACAAGTCTACAACCTGTTTAAAGATGTGTAGAGGAAAGCAGCTCCTGCAGCATGAACACAAGTCTACAACCTGTTTAAAGATGTGTAGAGGAAAGCAGCTCCTGCAGCATGAACACAAGTCTACAACCTGTTTAAAGATGTAGAGGAAAGCAGCTCCTGCAGCATGAACACAAGTCTACAACCTGTTTAAAGATGTAGAGGAAAGCAGCTCCTGCAGCATGAACACAAGTCTACAACCTGTTTAAAGATGTGTAGAGGAAAGCAGCTCCTGCAGCATGAACACAAGTCTACAACCTGTTTAAAGGTGTAGAGGAAAGCAGCTCCTGCAGCATGAACACCGACTCAACCTGACGCTCTGCATCATTCTGTTCTCACAGCTTGAACGTTATTGTTATTATCTAGAAAATATATTCAGTGCAAAACAGGTATTTGCAGCTACAATAGGTCATATTTTAGCCAAATATGAGTTATTTTTTGCAGAGATAGAACTTGATCTGCATTGTTCTAACAAAGGGATGCACATGTTAATAGTGTTTGTCTCATGGAGCGATCTGGTTTACTTGAAAGGGATTTAACAGTTTTGAGAACCAGTGCAGTCGGGTGTCAGCGGCGCTGCTGCTCCACTTCCATCATGTGGACCACCGGGTGAACAGAATCTTTCCACACGATCAGTAGCATTGATCGTACCATTTGCAATAGTTGGTCTCTCTCCAGGGAAATGTGCTCAGCCACAGAAATGACAGCTTCCATGTAGCGCCGAGTCTTTTCCTCTTTCAACACGCAGTCTTCCTTCTGTCTCTGCAACACACTCATCCTCCTCTCCGCTTTCCTGGCGGATGCAGAGAAAGAAGATATTGAAACAGAATATAAGAAAAGAAATAGGAGGATGAATAAAGGGGGGAAGGGAAGAGATTCAGAAAAGAAGGTTGGTGGTAAAACGTCTCGGGGGCTAAGGGAAACAAACAATAGAAAACAGAGCCAACAAAGAGTTAACTGGATGATAGCTTGAGCCCTTCATGATGCGTGAGCGGTAAAAGAAACACTGTTAGCTCATCAAACACCTTCTGACAATCTTCACACCTCAGAATGAGAAAGTCCACATCAATCTGAGCTCCGGTCTGCAGGGAGCAGAGACCAGAACACGATTAAACTGTAATCCCTGATGAAAATAGGTTCTGTGCCGATGCAAGAGAACCTGAACTGTGGTGAAATGTAAATGCTGGCGACTTCAGTTCATGTCCGTACAAACGGTTAAATAACTCGCACCAAGACATACCTTTGGATGTCCTCTCTGGGTGAAGGGGAATGTTTTTAATGATATGGGATGAAACGCTGAACAAAGCAGAGCTTCTGGTTCTCACAGCGCTGACCTCTCCAGCAGCCAGAGGTCAGCCTGCAGCTCAGATCTCACTTTAAGTGGGAGAGCTAATTAGTGGTTTGATTTAAGGTTTTCTGTGTTAAACTCTCCGGGTCACACTTCAATTCAATAATTACGAGGCAACATCGTAAAACCATTGTAGGACCTGCAAACCCAAACAGGTATTTCATTTCACTCCGTCTGACCGCACATCTGACGAGGTCGAACAACGCCACGCAGGATGATGAGGTTGCTAAACTCCATGTACTAATGAGGATAATGGAGGCGTGAGCTTCTATGTCTCCAGAGGCTGAAGTTCAGCAAAATAAGCAAAAACACCTGTGTGGGTGGACAGGTGTGAAGGGGCTTTAAATACTCACATGATGCGAGGTTTACTGCGCACTAAACAAACAGATATAATATATATATATTCCATTGCGTATGATGGTACCTGGAGCAGTATTGATGGCACACATTAGTCTCATGA
This sequence comes from Clinocottus analis, assembly GCF_023055335.1. Lineage (NCBI taxonomy): Eukaryota > Metazoa > Chordata > Actinopteri > Perciformes > Cottidae > Clinocottus > Clinocottus analis. Next base: position 78,187 of record NW_027176204.1, on the reverse strand, counting down.
ACAGCTTCAGCAGCGAGAGCAGTACTAACTAACGGACATGAAGGAAGAAGTCTTCATTTGTATATTTAATACCTGTTGGCTTGTTTGGTGAGATCCTGCTCAGCCTCCATGTTCCTCACGTCAGCGGTCAGGTCGGCTTTGTCCAGAGCCAGACGCCTGTTCTCCTCCTGCAGGCTGGACAGTCTGAGGAGTAACTCGTCCATCTCGCTCTTATTCTGACTCTCCTGCTTCTCCAATTGTCTGCGACACAAGAGCAGGTTGCACGTTGTAAAACACTTGGTAAACACTTCTCAACAAACAGTATTGGACACAATAAAATGTATAAACCTACGTAGTTTTTTTATTGCTTTTTTTTTAATTACCTTTTTAAAATCTGTGTTTCTGGCTCACTTTCCCAACGTGACTAATGTCACTACGTTGAGGGTTGAGTCACGTCGCAGTGCCTCTGTCTACTGCAGTTAACACTGCAATGATTCTTCTCCTGTGTGTTTGTCTGGTCTTGTTCTTGTTTTGTCTTTGATAAATGGATTTTAAACTGAATAAACAATCAAATGAACTAACTGAACTGGCCTTTTGGACCACATCAAGGACACTGTCCTCTTTTTCTAACAAACAGCGAGCCAGAGTGTTGAGCCCACTGATTTTAGAGAAGGAACAGTTGGATGAAATGAGGCGTTGTGGCCGTACCGCCTGAGTTTCCCAGCTATGTTGCAGTGTTCGTCCCAGGTGACGGCGTCCTTCAGACGGGCCTGCAGCACGTGGACCTCCCTTACGTTTTTCTGCAGCTCTCTCCGGCTCTCTTCCTGCTCCTCCTGCAGATGCTGATTTTCCGCCTCCAGCAGCATCAGCTTCTTGCACACCTTGGACACTAAAACATGAGGGGAGAGGCGTTCTGCTTGTTTAGGGAACACTGTTTACTTTAATCCTCTTCAACCAAAAGAGAACGAAATCAGCGGTTCATGTTTCCACTTCCAACATAAAATACTGCAGGATTGTAGCTGAAATCGTCACCAAGCTATTTCTTGTTATTTGCTTGTATACTCATTGTTATGCGGTGAAAAACACACAATCTGCTGCGGGCTACAGATCTGTGGTGCTGTGTGTTGGCGTTGTGCCTCTCTGCACCTTCCAGCCGCCGCGCTCGGAGACAGCAACAAAGTGGCCGCGGCCGTAGGGCTTTGAGGTTGTCTTTGTACCTTCAGAACGGTGTCTGCTGTGGCCGGCCTTGGCCTTAACGTGCTGAGCCTCCAGCTGATCAATCAGAACCTGGTTCTCCTGCAGCACCAGTAGGGCCTGTTGTTGTAGCTGGTGACTAAAGGAGGGGGAGAGAGATGAATAGCATGTCTGTAGCACAGAGCTTTCATGCCGTACTGTTAGTTTATTCATAGATGGATCATTGTTGTTCTTCATGAATACTCCTGTATGCAGCGGTGCTTTGCAGTACAATCACTGGTGAGAGTGAAATCATCATGATTTGTATGGAAACTGATGAACTTTAAACGGCTCCTAACACTTCATCTCACACGATAGGACGGCACAATAGGACACATCATGTATTGTACTCTAGTCTACAGTAAGAAAAGTATTTAAACGCTCTGATGTCTACTTGAATCTTCACATTTTTCTCGAGTCGATGCTTAATTTAAAACAGGTTGGCGTGTCTCCATCTGACACAACAAATAGATGTAAACTGCAGGAGTCGGCATTCAGCGACGGTACAAGCCGGTGTGGTGAGAAAAGACAGAGCAGTGATGGGGAAGATATAGGAGCCCGGCAGAAGAGATAAAGGTTTTACTACTTTTATGTCATCCTATCACACTATACAAGCTTTAGGTACAGACCCAGAGACAGGCAGGCAGTGGTGCAGAAGGACGTATTTCATTTTCACTGCATCAGGGAAATAAATGGTGACGGCCAAGCGAGTGCTGATGGTGCCGATGGAATACACAAGCACAGAGAGAGTATTTACTCTTACCAGTTCTTCTGGCTGGCCCCTTCGGTCTTTGCAATTTCACCATGGAGTCTTTCATTTTCCTTGATTACAGCCTCTACATGAACACGCAACCTCTTCACCTCCTCCTGTGGCAAGCAGACAAAGACATATGGATTTCTGATTTTGAAGGACGGCCAAAAAATAAATCCTCGACCGTGCTGCCAACCCTCTGCTCAGGATGAAGGTCTTTCAAGACAACAGCCTTGAGAGCAACTCCGGCTGCACCCGCTCACCAGGGGCCATGAAGCGAGACAAGTGGGTTAGCCAGCTATCTCCTACATTAGATTAGAAAGCTGTATTAATCCCACTCATTTGCCACCCATAGACATGGTTTCCACAGTGCACGACAGACAGAAAGCCCATTCCAACGAATACATAATACCATAAAATGCCATTTGTGACATGAGCGACATCAGAAAGATGCTGGAGCTCCAAAGCACATCTAAATGAGTGATATGAGTGCTGCTGGAACAAAAGACCTTGTGAGTCGTTCATACTGAATGAGCTTCTGAGTCCATTAAACAGAGTAATGGATGGCCTTCAAAACACGCCATTGGTTTTAATTTGGCCCGTTTTCTCTTTCCTGCAGGGACCTCAAGTGTGAGGTCCAATCAATGAGGCTTTCTGGTCATCTTATTGATCCTGTTTATATCATCCACAGGGATGAAGTCTCCCCACAAGCAAAGAACACCTTAAAGAAAGAAACGAGAGATTCCCTGATATAAAAAAACATGAGGAAGCTTTGAGCTGATATCAAACTTCCTCAAGAAGGAAAGCTGGAGTCTTTGCAGGTGAAATGTGCTGTCAGACCTAAACATGGAGAAGCAGCTTCAGCTCCTCTGCTCCACCCTGAACGTCTGGAACAAGGTGCCTGAAAGCTGCAGGCCAGCTGACCAATCAGCTGTGACCGTCATCATTTCAACAAGATCATAATTCATTTTTGATTAATAATTGAAAATATAGTCAACACCCTCTGTTGTTTTTTTACTATGAAAACATTGCACACACTGTTGAACAGCGTCACTGAATATGATTGTGACATTCCAGTCAGATGGATCTGTGTTGCAGGTTTCAAAGGCAGCACATTGATCACATATCTTACCTCAGTGGTTTGCAGAAGAGCATCGTTCTCATTCATCCTGTCTTCATAGGCCAGCACCAAAGGAGATAAATACTTCATGTCCAGCTAAAAATCGTTAAGAAAACGACAAGAAATTATTAAAACTGGCCACAACTTAAAAAAAAATGAAACTATTCACATATGGGGCTCATCAAATGAGGGAAAGTCCTGTTCCAGGCACTGTAGTGGTAAATCTGGTGCAAATGGGCTTCAACCTCCACTGAAGCTGAGCTTCCAAACTATCAGACCCGTCTCGTGTCACCAGAGCAGCCGGACCGGCCAGCGGGGATACTGGAGGCCGATGGAGGTGGGCGTGTCCCACACCGGCCGATACCACTGATGTTCACGCCCCATGGTATTGCAGTGAAGCTACGAGGCGTTAGCTTCCTTATTGAGGGGTTTTCTCTGCAACAAAAACAGGCGACTGTGGGCGGAGCCTACGCCCGGACAACGCCGTTAAAACCTCTTAACGCGCTTCACCTCTGCTCGCGGTCACAGAGCTCGTGAGAGCTTCACTGACCTCCTGAACCCAGTAATTACAATGATCAGTCTTCTTATCGCGAACATCTTCTCTTACAGTTTGTTCTGTTTACTTCTACAATAAAGTTAATTCTAACTCTACCCTCTGGTTCCAGTTTCTTTATTGTGTGGTCTTTCTCTGCTCACGTTCATTCCTTAGAGCTCTGTAGTTATAAGAGTTATAAAATCATACTGCTATTGAAGTGTGACAATAGCAGTATGATTGTATTGCACGTGTCCATTCAGGCAAATTGCTGGATCCGAATGTTATAAAAAATATATATATGATGTCATTTCTTTGTAATGGTTCATAATAATGTGTGCGGGTATATTTCTACTGTGAGCCGGTCTGACGTGTATGATTACACATCTATGTACACATGTTAAATCCACATCAATCTGCTGAACAAACAACTTGCAGATTAAGCTATCAGACACATTGATTTGCTCATTTTTGACTGTTAACCAGCCACACGGTTAGAATCTGGGCATATTCAAGTGATGCGCTTCACAGCTGTATAGAGGTACTGACCAGCCAGGGGGGAGGAGAGCCCGTCTTCGGTAAGCCGCTGATCCTTGAGCTCTGCAGGAAACAGTCAGAAAGTTCGTCATCATGCAAGCGTTAACCTCTTCAGCGCCGAGCAGCCCCACAGCGCCCGATACCAGACAGGGAACCTACAGAATGAGTCAAGTGACGTTTCCTACAGGATGTCAGGAACCACGGCGTTGATCAACTTCATTTACATTTCTGAAATACAGAAAAGCCTTGTGTCCCTCAAAGAAAGTCAATCTTTTTTATTTAATGTTTAAATGGTGATAGAGGATTAACGTCTGCTGCTAAGCTAAGCCAAAATGTTCTATCGCAAAGAACATTATAGTACGTAACTACAGAACAAATGGGAAATCAAAAGGAAACGGCAACGTTAATGTGGCGTAAGGAAGCGGACACAGTTCAATTCCAGCTCGGCCAATTTAACAAATCCAGATTCATCTCCTACTGTCACTCGCGGATGAAACTACTTCCTAATCTTTTCCTTCATCTCTTCCTTTCAGCCGTCAGTATTGAGGGCAGAGACCTCCAGCAACAGCAGAAGCAAACTGGTGCTGATGAGAGCAGAGATCTCTTGGTGTGAAGACACAGCATGAGGCGGCCATGATTAAAGCCACAGGCCAGCTTTCTTCTGCAGCGTGAAACACACAAAGAAGCAGCACGGACACACACACACACAGACGGGAACAAGTGACTCCTTTAGTGCGACAAATCAGATTGAAGGACAGACAAAAATAAGCTGTGTTTAGCTCAGTGGGGATTTAGATGACAGGTTTCTGTCTTGAAGGCTTGCTGTGGAAATAAAGTGATGCACTGGTCATAGATTTCCTATAAAAGCTGATTAAATTGGACAGAGGAGAGGATTGCATTACAAAATACATGTTCTGATGGGTAACAGAAAGGGCCCAGGTGGCACGAGGGACCGGTCTACAGGTCAGCTTTGTAAGGCCTTCTGCCAGAAGTCTCTCATGCACGGCATGAGCTCATAACAGTTCCACAGGGTCTACAATCAGGTGGCAGGAGGTCCCGTTCATAAGATGAGGTCCGAATGGAAAAGGAGACGGCGTCACCGTGCAGCGAGCCATACCTCCTGTTTGGACAGCGGTCTGAAGAGGGTCTGGTAGCGGCTCAGCTCCACATTCAGGCGGTGGACTGTCAACTTGAGGGCGTCGTTCTCGTCCACCAGCTCCTGAGCGTGTTGCCTCAGATTCAGCAGCTCAGCCTGGCTGCCTGTAAGCACAGCAGATCTCTTTGTACATATTTTATTTCATGTTCTTATGCAGAATGCCACGAGAACTGGAAAGATTACACTCGATCGATTCAGAAATTAGAAAAACCCCTATATCGTTATGATAAGTTCAGGAAGAAGGGAGCGGAGGGCTGGTGTTACCTAAACTAAAGACCACTGCAGTGATGCTCTGCTTCACCCTGTGGTCTAATAAAACATAATGAACGCTTCACCAGCAGAGACAGAATAGTACTTTTCCACGCTGCATCTTTCTGCCCAGCGGGAGGTCTCGAACCACCGAGCCAACCCTCTATGTTTCATCCTCCTTTAAACTCTTCATGATTTTTATATTTTCTTTCTATTATCAGAGCCACATCTACTCACAGCCGTCTGCAGCTCTCTCCTCCCGACTCACTGATTCACTCCCTTTCCTCCCCCCATTACTCCTTATTCCACTCTTTTGATGCTCTTCCTCCCTCACATCTTCCTCTTCGTCCACTCTACCTGCAGATGACCTCGGCTTGGAGGAGGCTTGGCTGTGACTGATCTCCTGCTCCAGCCGCTGCAGTCGCTCCTCCAGCAGCTTTTCTTCATTTACTCTCCTCGTGTCCTCCACCGGCGGCGCCCACGCTGCCTCCCTCTGCCCCTCGGTGCAAGCCTTGCTGAGCTTTGGAGACGGCTGGGTGGGGTGTTTGCGGTGTTGGGCTGGGCTGGGCGGGTCGGTGGTTGGGATGGGAAGCTGGGCTGTAATAAGGAGGGTCAATACCGTATTATCAATAGAGAAACATGTGAAGACATACTGTATTCCTAAAAACATGTAATCTCCATACACAAGTATCTCACACATCAACAGAGGAATGTGTGCATGGAGCGGCCCATTTCTTGAACTGTTAACTGTTAAAGTCATAGATTAAAGTAATCTGTCACTTAAGTCACTTAAACAAAAGTTAAAACTAACTGTATAAAAATGCAATAAACGTAAATATAAACATTAGTGATAACCGAGCCAACAGAGGGAATATTCCCATCACACAAAAATCTATTTCTGTATGATCTAAAGCCATGTTTTTATGTGCTAGAAATCAAAAGCTGGATAGTATTCAGCAAAAGGAATAAGTTAAAAAATAATTGTCAAAATGGCAAGAAGACAAACAGCAGGCTTCTGTGGGACTCACACCCACATGGCACATCTCCCCTCCTCGTGGGGCTCTTCCTGACGGAGGCTTTCTGATTGGTAGCGTCACCACAATGAACACCGGTTTCCTCTGGAAGATCTGAGAGATAACGATACAGAAAGTCAGCGACAACAGGATGAACGCCGGAGAAGAAATATCTTGTAATGAATTACTGGCAGATAACAAAAGTAAAGCCGACATGAAATGCCTGCAGAAGAAGTGATGCTCCTGTGTGCTTAACTGTAGAAGCCAAGCTTACCATGAAATGCAGGTTGTTCTGTAAAAGTGACTTTCTGCAGTATGAAATACAGCCAGACTGTGTGTCTGGCAGACACAATTTAGTTAAACGTAGAAGAATTTTAAGGACACATAAAACATTTTGGATTAGCACCGGGAGAGCCTGAGGCCAGCTGGGGTAACAACAACTGTATAATGAGGCTGTCCATCCAGCTCCTAATGGTGTAAGGTGCATTATGTCTGCTGTGAAACCACATTTTGGTTGAGTTAGAGTTGTAGCTCCGTCGTCCTCTCAAGCCTGAGGAGGAACCTTATGAACAGCAGCCGAGTCTCCGTTTCTTCTCTGTTTTCTTTGTATAGAAGAAAATTCCAAAATCCAATTGCATGTCTTCATACATCATCCGTTACATTTATTCTGCTGCATGTTGTATGCATAATATTTATGGATCATTTCCTACTTTATGAGATCTGTCTGTTCATCCGTCTGTTAACAATTTATAATTAGAAGCATTCCAACTACTCTGAGTACTAGCGGAGGCTGCAGGGAGATATCGCTGTCTGACGCCGCCACACTATTGTCTGTTGGAGGTATTTAATGTGAACATAATGTGTAAACTGAGTAGACCCTCAAGGTTTAGAAAAGTAATTCCCTGTCAGAGGCAGTACGTTTGCTCGTGACTATATAGAAATATGCCAACATTAATTTAGTTAAATACATCAAAAAATCTTGCATAATTGGCACAGTACTGCAAATCTACAGTATGTACGTATTGACATCTGAAGTTGTTTTATCGGGCTGTAAGGTTACAGCTCAGGTAAATGTACAATGGATTGCCTCATTAAACTATACACAGCATTTGGGTTTTATTATAGGCTGGGTTATTTTGCTTCTGACAGATTATGAGTAATTACCTGGAGAAGGTGCTCTTCTGCTCACCATCTGAATGAGCCGGGGTGAAGTGCTCTGAAAGACAGACAGGCCCAACCAACAGACAGGCGGTCAGAGACGGATAATGAGAAAGTCTTTTCAAAGAGGTTTCCAAAGCCCTTTTGTGCAGACAGCACTATGCCCATTATGGCCATTGTCAAAATGTGGAAAATAAAATCTTGTTAGTGTGTTTACAGCATTGTTGCCGATCCCCAGAGACACATTAGGGCCGTAGTAAGAAAACAAATAAAAATAAAGAATGTGGCAGACTGAACAGTGTCATCTATGGATTGGTTCAAGGCAGAATGCTCAAGCGATTAGAAAATAAACTATTTTCATACGCTAAGCTGGCTGTTTATTAACTCACTGAGGTCATGTTCTCGATTTTCAGCATTTCTTGAATTCACCTTTTAAAAGGCATGGCATATGAGATACATACCCATGTTTTATATACATCAACATTTGCAGAACAATGAACTATATTCTTGAGCTAAATTGGCTGTTTATTACAAACATTTGATGCAGTTCTTGCAATAATAAAGCTACCTTAATAAAAGTTTACGAGAGAGGTGCTGCAGTCTGTGGTGCTGCTGAACCGCATGCTTTCAACACAGATGTGCTTCTGTTGTTTTGTTACCCTCGTTAATATAAAAGGGGATGGACAAAATAATAGAAACGCCTGTTATTTTGGGCGCTCGCCTTGGATTATGGTAGAAAGGATGAAAGATAGTGTCCTCTGCTAAAATGTTGTCAGCTTACTCTAACTGGTGAACAACGCAGCAGGCAGCGAGACGCTGAGCGCAACCAACGGGGGAAACAGAGCCCAGCAGGACCATTAGAGGTTAGCAACCCAATGCAGCGATATAGAGGGACAATAACATGAGTGGAAAAGAAAAATATGCTGTCAGAGAAGACTCTTGGGATATCACCGTTTCTCAGGTAAAATGTATAGACATAGAGCCTGGAGTTGGCGACCCACTTCTAATACCCTGTGGTAAGGGACGACCAGTATTCACAATTACAGAGTCAGTTTTCAACGCAGGTTGCAGGTTTAGAGGAAGAATAAATTGTCGCCACCTGAACCGTCAGAGGCAAACGATGCAGAATGATGTTATGGGGCAAAAGGAGAAGTCTCAGTAAATAAATAAAACATGTGCCAAAGGTAGGAACCCTACAATGGCACATAAACATAGCTTTACAGAGAAACAATGAGTAGTGATTCAGGGGCACTGAAAGGACATCTCAACACTCTCTGCAAGCTTGATACACCTTCTCTATGGTTTAAGGCTCAATGAACCATGTTACCTTAATTCTGTGTGAAAATGTGCCCCCTAGTGGATCAGACTGGTACCACAGTACCCACACTTAGCGTCAGAGAAATCACAAACTGAACCACTTATTATTTGAAAAAGGATAAGTGGTTCTAACGAGTCAGAAACTTGCTTACACATAACAATGAGGTCGTACTGCAGTGTCTCACCTCAGGTTTAAGTGGCACAGAGTAGATTGGTTCTGTGATTGAACAAATCACCTCTCTGTCAAGAGTTTGGTAAACATGTTCCTCCCCATCATCTTCACTTTCCATCTCCTCTTCCTTGTCTTCCAACTCCTCCTCTGAGTGGTCGGGGGAGGACAGGTACGGTCGGCTGCCCAAATCGTCTGACCATCTGTCCCTGAGGGAGGTAAAAAAGTCATATTTTTTCATTTTAAAAGGTCACATCTCACGTTTTACAGACATCACTTTTGCTCTATTTCTCTCAGATTTCCTATTTGAGGAAGCTCTAACAATACATTTAGTGCCACTTCTTAAAAGTAGGCCCCATCATGTCCCCATGAGGCCCATTTTTCTACTGTGACACGCTAGACAAATACAGCCCCACGTAAGGTTTAAATTTAGAGAGTTACCTCTAGGAATTGGAATAATTTGTCACAAAGCTTGTGATAATACTAATGTATTTGCCAGAGGGAGTTTTTACCTGATGAAAAGTTCTGTGCTGATGTTTGGCTCAGCTGTGAAGGACTCTGATTGGCCACTTTCAGAGAAAGACCTCGGCCGGAAGGTGGGGATGGCCCATGTCTGTCCAGTGAGCGACGAAGACCAGATAGCTGCTGCTAAGGCCGATCTGGAGATGAAAATACATCATTCATATGAGGAGGGGCAGATACTTTGTGTAATAAACGCATCAGAAATGCTGCTAATCATGTTAAAACTGTATTATTTGTAATGTTGATATTGATGTGATACATTGTTGGGTAAATGTATGATGAAGCTTAGTGTTAAATACATTGGTCATGGTAAGAGTCTTCTGAATAGCAGTAATAATAACAGTGAAAGCTCTTACAGGGTGAGACCAGAATACATCTCTTCTACAGCAATAGAGGTTTGGTGACAGCATGACGTTACACATAGGCTTTTACGTTACAGAGTTACGTTAATAAAGAAGGAGTTGCATTTATTGTTTCAGAGTTTCATCTCAAGGTACAGAAAGGGATCGGTGATGAATCACTGGATATGTCCCAGGAATGTCATACAAGGAGGAGATGAAGGAGTAGAAGGAAACACAATGAATGGATGTTGGAGGTGATGGAGGTTGTTAGGTACCTGGGTCTCTCAGGTGAGGGGTTTGGGCTGCGGGGGGGCGGGGTACGAGGCACAGCAGGCTTGGGGGCAATGGAGGCAGCAGGGATCAAACCATGAGCTATATGCTTCTACACAACACGCACAGGGAAGGGTTGAAGAGAGGGTTAGCGTCACATGGACACACATTAACACGCGCACACACACACACACACACACACACACACACACACACACACACACACACACACACACACACACAATGTGGAAACATGGTGGAGGAGAGTTTGAGTTTGTCACGCTCCAACAAACTATTCACATCCACACGGACGAAAAACCAAAGAGGCTGACGTCACAGAGGTGGATGGGTGGGGAAGGATGATTACAACGTGATTGATAAACAACAACACTGGACACAATATAACAACAGCCTGTTGTTATATTGTGTCCATTACATGTATTTCTAAATAGCAGCAGAGAGAATAAATCGCTCATTGAACTCGCCGTTGTTTGGTCAACAACATGAACACCATCACACCACTTGACGTATTAACGTGACAACCCTGGTTTTATCAAAGGCTAGCTTAAGCACGTCTGAAATATCTAACGTGAGGCTAACTTTTGCTTTCAAGGTGATCTAATTAGCAGTTAACAGGTAACTTAGCTAACTAGTTGGGTTAAGTAAAAGCTAGGTTGGTGTTAGCTAAGTTAAGCCCCTAAAACAATCATTTAAACTAGCTTGTTTAGCTAGACATTAAACACGGTGAACGTTTTTATAGAAAACGCGAAACTTACAAACTCGTTGTCTTTCTCCCTCCTGAAGTTGAATTTTAACATAGTGGAAATAAGTGCAGACTGTCCCTTCAATAGCGTTAGCCTGAAGTTGTCCTTCAGTTTAGCTTGACTTGGGTGCAGACCGTTCTTTGGGTGGAATAACAGGAGAAAGGGCTTCGTGTCGTTGCCATTGTGTTTCACAGTATCTGTCCTATTTCGCCCTCAGACGATAAAGAAAATGAGGCAAGCTAACGCTAGCAGTGTTCAACAGGCTGCTGTTTGCAGAATATTTCTCGTTTCTAGACGCTTCACAGCAGGACGGCACCTTCCTACAAAAGCAGCGCTGATTGGTTAAACGTGAGGGGCGCAGCCAATCAGCGACGAAGACGATTCACATAGCAACGACGTCCTAACGACCAGCGGCCAGGTCGACAGGGGGCAATGCCGTCCGTTAAAAACTAAATATGTTTTTATGTGTCCATAAAACAACAATAAGAGGTATTATTAATACAATATACAGCATACTTTAAATGTAATGTGGCCATCCAAATAACTTTGCCAGTTCAATAAAGCTCCAGAAACGTTGCATCTCCACTAAAAGAATGATTAAAACTTTAAACTATCCCCATATTTATCTACACTGATTGATATAATAAAGGTTTTCCAAGCATGAACATAATGATAGGGGAAACACATGTCATAATATCCATCTCCCCATCTAGTCGTCACTGTGCAGGGTGACTGTAATAATATACTTTTAAAACATACAGTATATTTCAATCCTCTTTTGACAATAAATGTGCTTAACATTGGTTTTATAAAGTGCTGACCTTTGCCCACCCTATTGTGTCATACACATTACCTTTCTTTTACAAACATGTCTGTGTGACATTTCCACCAATGACAACGTTTCAATCCTCTCGGCTCTGGGTTATAATAAACATCATACAATAAGCATCAGGTGAAAAATGACGAGATAGATAACAACACCATCGATTTTATTCCACCATTTTACATCTGCAGGGTAAGTCAATACATGATTCTTTGCAGCACTTTTTTATTTTTTTATATTTTTTACAAGTCTGTGTCAGTAGCTCTCCGCTCTTTAACCGACAATCATATCATTTAACTCTTGGTAGGAAAATTAATAAGCACATGGCCCAATCTGTCAAACTCCTCTTTATGAATTGATGTATCTCAGTTTCTGAGAATTTGTGTTATCGCCTATCCACATCTCTGTCCCTCCACACTACTTGATTTTATTCGCCAAATGTACGATCATCACAGGAGATGATTAAATAAGAAGATGAAGCAGGAAAGGTTCAGTTAAAAAGTTAGAGACAAATGCTCTAACCCCGAGGATGATCACTCCAGACGTTCTGCATGACTTGTGTAGAGTTTGTCACGCAGGGAACACTTTCGATGGACAAACTGTTCCAGCCTGAACTGGGAGGTGGAGCTGGGGGGCAGAGAGGAAAGCCAGTGGAGATGGTGACTAAGTCTGTGTGGAATGGTGAGAAAGGAGGTCGGATGTTTTCGTAGTAGAAAGTCTGTAATCTTGGAACAAACACATAGCTGTGCTTGAGCTCAGCAGACAGACAGTCGTGCCTCAGCACGCCTCAGCAGCGTTTGGGTGCAGGAGCGCTGGAAACAGATGGCGCGCTGTCTGCTGTCAGTGCGCTCACTCCCACCGCAGCTTGCTGCTTAATGAAATGCAGAAGAAATGCTCGCTTGCAACTGGCAATCAATACAAGGATCAATACTCAATACACTAATGCAAGCTGCGCTTTCTATCTCGGGGCTTAAAGTGTGTGTCCAGGCATAAAATGTGGAGACAAAAATTCGACAGCTTGATGAAAAGTTCTGCATGCAGCACAATGTGTTGTCTGTAGGTCGTGTCTCTCTTACGCACGCACACACACACACACACACACACACACACACACACACACACACACACACACACACACACACACACTCACACACATGCGCACACACAAACACACACGTCATTCCCATCACTGCATCACAGTTAGAGTCCATCCAGCTGGTCAGACAGACAAAGCAGATGAGGACCCATGTGTGTTGGTTTATTGCTTGTGTGTGATGTTGGTTTAACAAGCTTAGAGACTTTCAATAATGCATAAAGGCAGACAGTGTGTGTGTGTGTGTGTGTGTGTGTGTGTGTGTGTGTGTGTGAGAGAGAGAGAGAGAGAGAGAGAGAGTACACACACAGCTCTCAGCCTCACATCTTCTCGCCCGTACTCCAGACAAAGAGTCAGACTAACCAGAGATGAGAGATAATCCTCGAGACAACACTGAGTGTGTGCTTCAGGTGAGAGTCAGACCCAACCAATTGTTGTCGGATTGTGAGCATTTTACAGCATTTTATAAAAGTATAACACCACACAGCCAGCCAGGATACACAAGGGAAGAAATGTTCTTGAAATGGGGGAGCTTGAAAGAAAAAGGTTGAAGAGAACAGAAAAGAGAGAGGGGGTAATAAAAGGTGCCGGATGAGAGCGATGCGGGCGGAAACAGGGGAGAGTGACTCCTGAATTACTCCCAAATGATGGAACGACCTACCCAATGACATCAGGACAGCAGAAAGTCTCTATAACCGAAAACACATCTCTTCCAACTAAACCTTGAATTAAAATAGTTTTTAACACTTTAGTAGCACTTAAATTGCACTTACTTATTGCACTTTGTAGTTTGGCTTTCTTCAGGACATTGTACTTTTGGATTCTTGTTGTTCTGAGTTTGTACTCATGGTTGAATGCACTGATTGTTAGTCGCTCTGGATAAAAGTGTCTGCCAGATGAAATGAAATGTGAAGTGAGGAGTTGAGGAGCTGCATGGCCGTGGCCTTGGTTATTATATTTTCCCGTAGCTCCATCATCACACAAGGTGAAATAACCAGTCGTTGATACAGAACACAGAACAATTCTATAGACATGAGATGTTAAGAGTCATTAAAATGTGAGGAAATTCAAAACATCTCAAGTGGAACTGCTGTGCACTTCTCATGGTAATGATTGTATTTTTGCTAGAGGGTAAAAAGACATAACATAACAACTGTGGAAGCCGAGGAACTATTTAAATTATATACGCGTCTGCCCATGAGTGCCAACTTGTGAAAATGAACCACAAGTGAACACTTAAAGGAGCCAGATCTGACATTGCGAGCCTTTTGGTTGCCCTTTAGCAGCTGGAGGGCGTGCTGGCGGCCCACAACCAACAGTGCTAGCAGCGCTAACGACTAGCACTGACAGAGCTAGCGGCGTTAGCCTCGAGGGGAGCTAGAGGCAGCCGTGCTGCCGGGTGGGGACGCTGTTATCAGCTGTTACTTTTCAGTGGACGTCCACACTCAGTCCGCGCTCACATGCACTAAAAGCAACCGCGTCCTCGCGACACCGGCAAAGCAAAGAGAAGCACGGGTAACACACCCAGAGCGATAGCGGCTTCATCCTCAGCTCGCCTCCACTACATCTTTACATTGAAAATAGTTGTGTTAGATATTTTTTAAAAATCTGTAAATAAACTCAAACCCATAATAATTTCAATGGTATTACACTTTCTCTGCTCTTCAAGCCCCTGGGACTTAAAGACAGCTGAGGGGCCTCAGGGATCTTAACTCAACTGTCGTTCCTCTTTTCATGAATTCAGAGGTTTTTCTTATTCATCAGGCCTTCAGCAAGTTACTGTCACCCTTCAGAAACTCTCTCTCTCTTTATTCTGTATGTTAGTCGGCCATAAATTATGACTGTTAATAGTTGTTTCTTTGTTTAAACTACTTTAACACAAGTTAAGTTTAAATGTTGATTTATGTCTGTATACCTGTGTGTGAACTTAGATTGTCAATTGCTATAAATAAGCTTAGAACTTGTTCTTTATACTTCCAGGTGAAATGAAAGGAAACCCACCGCAAAGAAAGTAACACCGAATTATCTACAAAACGATATAAATGGTTGCTATAAACATTTAAATTAAACACAAAACTCCCAGGATGCTGAACTTGTGGCGGGTGGAGAGCTGATTGAAAGCCCTGTAAAGCTATTGTGTGTATGCTGGCCTTCCTATTCATGACCGTGCTGTAAAGTCATTTAAAGGGCGGAGGGCTGAGGTCCCAGGAGGCTCAAACTATTGTTGGTGAATTTAAATCAGAATCAGAATTGTTATATTTGCCATACAAGGAATTTGCACATGGGAGGAATTTGTCAAGGTGAACGGTGCATAACAATAAATGCGAAAAACACATCATGGACGTGTGACAAGATTTGGTAAAAAAAAAGGCCTTGCAAAGGGTGTTGAAGTTTCCCAGCACACAATGCATCATGGGTAATACCTTTGTGTTTCAACCCGAGGTGTGTGCGGCTTGTTTGCGCTGTAACACAAAATCACACACATTCAGAAACAGAACCCAGCTTGTATAAGCGTGTGATATTTGTCCCAAAACATTGGCGCTGCAGGACGGTTTAAGAACACTGGCTTTGGGTGTTTAAAGGCTGCCGGTGGGAAACCATAATTACAGGATGTTAAACCGGCTAAGAGACTGAATCACAAAGGCGCTGTGTTTTATGTTCTGTCACGTGATGGGACAGTCGGGGGTTTTGGACAGGAGAAGACGTTGCACAATAAAGACTATAGACATTCTTGCACCGGCAGAACTAATGGCTCATCTATTAGGAAGGGAGCGCTGCCACTCTCAGGGTCTCTGTGGGACGTTAGATTATTACAAGGAGATGGCTGCAAGGTCACGTGTGCTGAGTGTACTGTTGCTTTTTTGCTGCTTTCGTCAACTTGTTGTTCACTCTCACTCTGTCCGTCTGTGTGTGAGTGTGAGTATGTGTGTGTGTGTGTGTGTGTGTGTGTGTGTGTGTGTGTCAACATGGAGACAGGTGGGCCTTTTATTACCCAAACCCTCGCAATTCAACTGACAAATCCTGCTCCAGACAAACACACACGCACACACACATGCATGCAGGCACACACACACACACACACACACACACCACACACCACACACACCACACACCACACACATGCATACTCTCAACCACTCACGTAGACAGTTGAACAGAAAAGAGGAGGCAGGTGCTAGACTCCCTCCTTCCTCTCTCCCACTCTCACCAAACCTTCCCCCTCTCTTTCAGCCTACATCAGAGAGTTGAAGTTGTTGGAGGTAAATGTGCTTTAAATCGACGGGTGAGCATGAACAATGACATTGAGATAGCGCCCTTAGGCTTAAACATTAACCTGCGTGTCCAACACCGGCGGCTGGAGGTGCGTCACGAATACTTTTGTGCAAAGCAGAACACAAATATATGCACAGGTCTTGCAAAAAAAAAAGAAAAGGTCCTTCACAGGAGGCCAAAGACCAGAAGACTTTGTTGTTTGTATCGCGGCATATTGTCATCTGCAAAGTCTACTGCATGTAAATGTTTTCTCGTTCAGAAATACAAACTGACGGAAAGAGGAAAACAGGAAATGCCGTGCACAATGTGATGTTTGTGATTCTGTGTGGGTTTTTGTAATGAAGGAAGCAATAAGATGAAGCTGAAGTTTCAATTTTCCATTCATAATTTTTGCTATTTGACGACTAAACACTATTTTCACACAGGATCTAACACTTCTCCCAACGGGGCTTCATGTTTTCTTGTCGATGCTTGTTTTTCGGAAGCAAAACATTTTTTTGGTTTGTTTTTTTGGTTCAAAGCCGAACGAAGACGGAGCTGCGGTTTGTGGTCACGTTTGAAACCTGTAAGAGTGCCAGCTGCCTGTGGCGTTGAAGTAGTAGAGCTCGAAGACTATCTGATATCACAGACAAAGAAATACATAGGCTATTACATCACGCATATAGTCAAGGCTTTTGGAGATAACCAATCAACATGTTCCACTATGATAACTCCAGAAGTGTTCAGGCACTCATGGAGCACTTATTTGGGAACATGCAACATCCTGAATTGAGCTCTTAACATGAGGGCCTCAATGGAACGGAGCCGGAACCTCGTGCAAAGAGGGATCATGTATGTGAAGGGTTCAATAAGATACATGGTTATGTATTCATTAATAAACAAACACTGACATGTCATTCTGAGGTGTCTACTTCTGGGGTTGAGAGTGGCTTTGGAAAGTGAACTGACTAATTGTACTCTCACTCCTACTTATATTTACTTTATATATTTCATTTTACTATGTGTCTCTTTTGTGCAATGCTGCTGTAATCCTGCAATGTCCCCTCTGCGGGACTAATAAAGGATTATCTCATTTTATCTTATCTTACTTTAACCCCCAACCAGACCCACGTAACTCCGCCTGACCTCCCGTTTCACACCTTGTTACTCGACAGCCATCAAGTGAGGATCAACAGACCATAACCAGGAAATTATTTTGCCTTCAAAATAATGGCGCAATGTTTTTGGTCCAAAAAAACCCCCCTAAAGGAGTAAAAGTGCAATTTAAACAAATTGATTATTGGCCTAATAATGTAGGTGTTAGAGAAAGGGTTTACACCTATGCTAAACAAGGGATTATGTATTCAGGTGCAGTGAGCATACATGCAGGCTACAACCTGTACAAACTAGTTGTACATCTGTAACATTATAGCCGACAAAAAAACGTGTCTGGACAGAAGAAAGTATTAAATAAAATAGAAGGGAATATTAAATAAAAATGTAAAAAGTAATAAAAACAAGCTACGTGATCATACGTCCACAGCTCCGACACTGGCGTTATAATATTATTTATTGTGAAAGTCCGAACCGGAAGTGGAGCTGCTTTCATTCGCGCCGCTTCACTGCTTGATCCGGTCTCGCGCCTCAGTCCCGCTGACAGTCCGCGCGCGAGCGCAGTCTCTGTGTGTGACCGCGCAGACAACGCTTCAGTCCGGCGTCTCCTTCGGACTTTCCCACATAAAAAAGTAAAAAGAAGAAGAAGAAAAAACAATATATATTTGTATATATATATCTCCTGTCGTCTCGAGCGCGTTTAAGACGTCTGAAATAACCCGAGGAAGAGCAAGTGGACGCGAATTAAGTGTTTTTTTTCTTTTCTTGTTCTCTTTGGTCAGCCTCGGTCCTGTCCTGTTGTGACTGGAGGAGCGCGTCCATCCCGGCTTCACGTGAAAGCTGCTTCGTCCTTCATCGGCTTGTGCGGAACCGTGGCTGGAGGTTTCTGACCCAAAGCTTCAGAAAGTACTGTCGGGGAGACGAGACTCCCTCCACGGCTCCCAGGAGAAGCCACACAGGTGAGGCTCCACACCCCGAGGACACGACGCGGTACATTACATCTGGGAAAAAGCTCTGAAGTACATGCTAGCATGTCACGAAGATACCTTAAGATATCACTTTTAAACTGTGTTGTTTTGTGTTTATTAATATGAATATAAATACACGGACAGGTAGCTGATGTCTTTATAGACATATAGACATTTATATTGTGATTGTTACATTATTATTGTATATTTGTGGGTTGCATATATACATATATATATATATATATATATGTATATATATGTATATATATATATATATATATATATATATATATATATATATATATATATATATGTATTATAGAAAAAAACATCTGCAGCCAGTGCCTCAGTCTCAGAGCAAAAAAAAAGACATTTCATGCTGTATATATATATATATATATATATATATATATATATATATATATATATATATATGTATTTATATGCACACACACAACCACTTTTATGGTTTTGATTTTTTTCGGTAATAGATTGATTAGCTATATGAATCAAAATAAAATAGCTTTATTGTTGCTAAATCATTTTCATTTATCTTGTCATGTTTCTGATTGGAGTCATTAAGGAATCCGCCTCATTTACAGTGAAAGTGTTGTACCGAAGTGTATTATTATTGTGTATTATTGTTCCTTCATCAAGAGGTTGGTGTTCAGGTTCATGGTGTTGACAAAGAGACGTTAAAGTCAGAGAGGCTCGACCTCGCTCATCTTTCAGCGTGCGGTTTCCTGACTGGTGCACAATCAAAAGAGCTCACTCGGTGAAAAAAGAGAGTCGAAGACAAAGTGTAAAAAAAAAGAAAAAAACTCTGTTTCAACATCTGTAAAGCCTGCAGATCAGATAAGCACTGAAAATGACCGTGGAGTTTTTCTTAACACCCCCCGTCCCTTGATATGTAAATATTGCATAGGATGTGTGACTCACTGCAGAAACCACTTCTCCATTGTACTGCCTTCATGCTTTATAATGAGGAAAAGAAAGCCCCTGATGGCAGACTAAACCCAGTGACCCACACCTAAGGCCACGCTGGGGGGGAATTAGGCCCTAATAACATGCTGGCTGTTGTCTGAGCGTGTGTGTGTTGTTTTATTGATTTATTCACAGCCCCCAAAGGACATATCTGCAGCATTCCACCTGCTCCTCCAATTTCCTCACAGAGGATGGCAAGATCCAGATAAAGGATCACAAAACATGCATCACTGTGGCTCTTCTGCAAAGAATGCACTTTGTGCACACACAGCGTCGCCTGGGGAACATTCCACATCAGCCACATTAAATCCAGTCTCCAGGTTGATACGTTGCTGCAACGCCGCGTTTGCTTTTGGTTGTCTTGCTGCGTTCTGCTGTGAAGAGGGAAAAAGAAATGCAGAGTTATTGTGAACACTTTCAATTAGATGTCACAAGTCTCACTCTCAGCTGCTTGTTGTGTGACCGTCGCCCTTTTCCACTTTTCACTCGCGGGTCCTGAAGTGTGAACGCAACATGCGTTTAAATGAGCGCTTGAAACAGCAGACACAAGAATGCCAGTTGCTTCTCGCGTTGCGCCTCATGAAGACAAGCACATATCTTATCTGTTGAAGGCGTTGGCAGCGGCGCATCGACACAGTGTGGCACAATGAAGTGCTCTCACAGCGGCGGCTTTGGCAACGAGACAAATGAGGTCGGCCTGTTTATTCAAAGGGAAAAAGTGAGAAGAGACTTTAAGGTTGTGTTTTAAAATATATGTTTTGCTTCCCTGACATTTTGGCAGTGTTTTCCAGAGAGCTACAGCTGTTAGATGGCCTTTTTAGCCATTGGTTTAAACAGCCTCCAAAGCAGCCAGTGATCTTTGACCCCTATTCACGCTCCCTGTCACTTCAGCTCTGAGGTCTGACAACAAAGAGCAGCTTTTGTTCCTTGAATTACTCTCCCGTGTGCATTCTTCACTCCCTCCCTCTGCTGCTCGCAGAGCGAGTGGGACGAAAGCGAACCGAGACACTCGCTGCAAAGTCAATGTACTGTACACACGGTTGCAAAATATTGTGTGTGAACTCTCACTTGAGTCAGGATTTGTCAGCTGGAATGCTGCGCAAGCAACAACTTATTCCAAGAGAGAACTGAGACACAATATGCACCAGGAGAACCGACATAATGCAGTCAGCAGCAGACATGAACACCAGGCAGAGAAAACGTGACAGTCAGATGCTCTGAGGTCTTCGAGAACAGCAGGAAGTGGTATTTTTTAAAGGTAGCATACTCTACTGTGCAGAAAACAAGTCCTCTGTATCGCATAAATTAAACATTCGAATCCACAGTCCAACCTGTGAATCATCTCTTAATTGCCTGAGTCCACCTGGCTTCCTGCAGCTCAATAGAAGGTGTGCGACGCGCGAGCAGCTCTGTGAGGCTGGACTCTTACACAGCGCGACAATATCAGCAAGCTAACTCTCTCACAAGGACGTTGCTAACACGCTAATGTTTAGTGGGTCTGCCATGTTTACCATCGTGGTTTTGTGTGAGATAGTGGTTGCTCACATGCTCACAAATTCACAGAACACAAAAGATGGTTTTGCAGGTTTTTTGCGTTGTAAACACAACAAACCACTGGACATCTTTTTATTATTTGAGTTAATTTGGTTGACTAAAAATGTTGTTTGGTTGTAGTTAGCCCCACGGCCTCGTGTCACTTAAAAAATACCAAGATGGCAACGGCCAAAATGCCAAAACCCAAAGCTTCAAAACTGAAGTCAACAAACTGATGCCTGACGTCCACTTCTTATACATATATACTTCTTATACACATATACATCTTATACACATATACCTCTTATACACATATACTTCTTATACATATATACTTCTTATACACATATACCTCTTATACACATATACTTCTTATACACATATACTTCTTATACACATTTACTTCTTATACACATTTACTTCTTATACACATTTACTTCTTATACACATTTAATTCTTATACACATATGCTTTTATACATATAGTTCTTATACACATATATGTGTGGTTGGTGAGCAAAGTCACGTCAACCCGTCCAGTAGTTGTTGAGACATTGATCAAATAAATACACAAAGTGAGTTAAGCTCATTCTCTCTTGACCTCATGGATGTTTGTAACAATACAACCATCAATCCATCAATCAATCAAACTTTAATTACAGACTCAAGGTCCAGATAATACAAAAGACATAAAAAAAAGTACATAAAAGCACAATTAAAATACATAGACCTGTCAATGCTTTGTAACTAGATAGCTGTACCAATGTCCCCACAGATGAGACTGGTAGCGGGTCGTACTATACTATATTATTCTATACTATACTATACATCCAGCAGTAGTGGCTGAATATGAAGATTAAAACTTGAAAGCGCCATAAAATGGATCAGACATTCCTCGTCGATTGGTGGGCCGCTCTCGCTCTGTGTCACTCATTGTTTTGGCTGCCGGAGTTTCACTTCGCACGAATTCAAACGCTGTGAGTCAGACCCGACATGACGCCTCGCATGGGAAGACGACATGCGTGTCATTTTTACTGGAAAAGGCAAAGCGACAAGACTGAAAGGTCGGCGGGGTTCACGGTGGCCCGTCTCCTTCACATGTGCGTAGGTTGCTGGAGGTCATACGTGTGCCGGCGTGTCGTGGGCTCTGCATCCTGCTGAGCGCGGAGGAGTGACGAGCGCAGCGATGCAGCGAGTATCAGGAGGAAGGGCCTCACAAAAAGTGAGAAATGTTAAGTTAACGAGCAGCGCTCCAGTCACACACATCCGTTATGCCAGTCATTGCTCTGTGTCTTCACACACACACACACACACACACACACACACACACACACACACACACACACACACACACACACACACACACACACACAAAGGGGAAATTCTTGTGCTGAATTGATGCCTGGGCGCCGCGCAGGGACAATAGAGAGGGCGTGGGGGTGGAGAGAGAGTTAGCTTACACTTCAGTTCAGCAGCAGAGAGGGAGATCACAGTGGTTTAAACTGTCCGTAAAGTCCTGTTTTCCACCTCATACATACAAGGACCGGACACTTTTTAAAGTCACCTACACACACATGAACGCTACGGAGTGGCAACACATTTTATTATTATTATTTTTACATGTTGGGCACATGTGCACGTGCACAGATGTGGTTGGTTGAGGCCATTGTCGCCGTCTCTCAAACAAGTCTAGGGAACTGAAGCCATCGCTGTGTTTCCCCTCCTGGTCGCTCGCTGCCTGCGGCCAGGACACTTCCCCTTCAGTGCATTTGTGAGTCTTGTTGATGAGTAACCTCGTCATTACCCAGAACACGGCCGTGGTCTCCTGCGTCTGTCAGTGGGTTGTGTAATGAGTGAAAAGGGTCTAAGGGTTAATCCTGGGATGCGTTCATCGAGTGTTGTGGTTTCATGTCGGTAAAGTGAGCTGAGCGGATATAAAACATAACTAAGAGATGATGTACACCACCTATACGCAGGAAGCTCTCTCTTAACCTTCAAGTTGATGAATTATCTTGATTTCACAGGTATTTTACTTTCCCAATCGATTGTTATCTACGAACAGTTTCTGACTCAGAAACAAGTTTGCTCAGCTGACATGGGCTCAGATCTCATGACGAACAATCTGAGTCATGAATCTAACCAGTGAGTTACCTCCATCCACTGATTCACTCAAATGACTCCATCCAACATCCATCGAATGTGTATTATTACATCAGGAAACACATATTGAGAGTGTGCTTCTGCAGCCCGCCTGTACGTGTCAGGCGGGCCCGTGAAGGCGACCGCCACCACATGTGCACTGCAGGCCCTGAGCAGCAAGCCCTCTTTTGGTCGTTGAGAGGTCTGAGGTCAGGTCTGCTGCACCTTGCTAACCCTCAACAACCTGCCAGAAGGTTGAATGTGTCTTGGCGTGTGTGTTTGTGCGTGTGTGTGTGTGGCATATTATTGCCAACATAAAGCTTCCTGAAGGCGCACCTCAACGTCTTGCTTTCTAACCAAGCTTTGTATTGATGCACTTGAATTATCAAAAAGGGGAAGTGCCAAAACCACAAAGCAAGTGATGGCGTGTCAAATATAAAGAAGTTACCGTTTCACACGGGGGCCGCGTGATTAACAGAAGTGAAAGTGATCTCTGTCATGTTTTATTATATTGTTTCGCTTTCTTTTATATTGTCCATTACATTGTCATGGAAATGATTAAACTATGAATGTGCAGTCACAGCTGCACGATGCAAATGCACGTTATCAGATCTTAATGAAGAAGACCGATACCCACCAAGCCACAAACGGTCCTCTTTTTATTCCCATGATGTTTTTAACATGGATCCAACATATTTACAGCATTATATTGGCTCCAGTAACCCACAGCTGGCATATATGAGGTTAGAAAGTCGTATTCGTGCTGATGCTTTATGTTTTATTGATACAGTTAAACCTGGTTAAGACCTGATCCTGAGGTCCAGGTCTGGTCATCTGCCCCCCCGACCTCATGAAGACGCAGTTATCTGACGTCACA
The DNA here is from genome assembly GCF_023055335.1 of Clinocottus analis. NCBI lineage: Eukaryota > Metazoa > Chordata > Actinopteri > Perciformes > Cottidae > Clinocottus > Clinocottus analis. Next base: position 54,295 of record NW_027176204.1, on the reverse strand, counting down.
CGACAATGTAAAACCTGATCTGCGTGTCCCTGATGATCCAAAACGTCTCCCATGTTACGCTCAACGACCTCTTCTCCGTTTATCTTGTCAGCAGAAACGTCAGTGAGACTGTTTGTACATTTTGCTGAATGGAGTTTGCAGACAGCTCGTTGAGAGATTGCTTTTCTCAGAGCAATTAGCCCGAGAGAACACTACACCGGCTGAGAGTCTGGCATGTCAGCCGGGAGGCCGGCGAGGGCGCCGCTGACTCTGAGGCGACCCGCGACATCGCTCTCTGAATTACTCTGATCACAGAAACATTGAGCCAGTTCAAAAAATGGCCTGCGAGCTCGTTAAAGGGCTCCATCGTTGCTCGCTGCTCTGCGTTGCTCTGTGTTGCTCTGCGTTGCTCTGCGTTGCTCTGTGTTGCTGCATTGTTGCTTGTTGCTCTGTGTTGCTCAATGTCCATTTTTTGTTGTGTGTGTTTGTTTATGAGTGGTTGTCCAAGGCTCAGGTCCTTCTCCAGTGTCAGGTGTGTGTTTCAGAGTCCGTCGTTATAAATAGACCCCCCCCCCTCCAGGCCTGCAGCACGATGTCTTCCTCTCTGCATCTTTTTGTCTTTTCCGTTGCTGTTCCTTTCCGCTGTGTCTCTGGTTCCACTGGTTTCCCATCTTGTGATGATGAGATCAGGACAGTCGCGACTGCACCCTCCCTTCCCCTTCACCTCCACCCCCAGCCTGCAAAAATCCACCCTCATCACCTCTTTGGGTCACAGACGCAGCGCTTGTTCGCTGTGTTGAAGTTGCGTCGTGTGGGCGATGACAGCTGTCTGGACGAGTCTGGCAGAAACCGAAAAAGTACAGAAATGTGTGTGTGTGGTTGATTACCAAACGTCTGAGTAGAAACACTCACATGCGTCTGAGTAAGTCTCACGCAATGTTTAGTTGTTTTTTTTTGTCAGAGAAATTCTTACTGTCTTCTCTTTCTATCCAATTCATGTCACGTCTGTGTATTAATATTGAAACTAGTGACATCAGCCATGTTTTTGAATTTGCTACGAGAAAAAAATCAACTTGCTAAAGGGAGATGGAAAGACTGTGTGTGTGTGTGTGTGTGTGTGTGCGTGCGTGTGTGTGTGTGTGTGTGTGTGTGTGTGTGTGTGTGTGCGTGCACGCACCATTTGAAGGGGAAAGACTGTTTCCATTGATAACAGCACAGAGAGGTCCCTGTGTGTATTTTGAGCAGGAACTCGTTGGTATTCATTGATAAGAGACTGTAGATAACCAAACCGGCGTCTGGGTAAGATTAGTATCATTAAAGAAATAATAAAAAGAGTGTTATGTCAAACCTGTGCGGCCTGTAGATAGGGGCTGTTTGTTTTGTGGCAGACGTGTGTTTGCTCGTAGAAACAAGGTGAGCGATACGTTTGTCTCTGTGTCTGCTGTCCGTCTAACGCGCCGCCACAGACGTGTTCCTCTTTCCCTCTTTCCCTCTTTTTCAACCGCCTTCCTCTCTCTTTGTTTCTCGACGCAGTCGTGACCGATGGAGCCGCGGCTGACAGCCGACCTGAGAGGGCTGCTCGTCTTCCTCATCTTCCTCTCCACAGGTAAGATGACACGCTGGCACAAACACCAACTCCTTCATCTGAAGAGGCTCTTTAAGCCTCGTGTTGACTATGTTGCCTCAAATTAAATGTTGTTGCAAATCACCGACATGATAACGACTATAATAGAAATCACCCCAGAATGAAGCATGCGTACAATAATGTAACAAACAAAATGAATGAATCTGGTCGTTATGAAGAGGGCTGAAGTACAGTTTTACGTTGACATGTCTGTCTTTAGCACGAGCTTCTTAAGGTTTAAATACATTATACTTCAAGGAACCCAAACACCAGCCGCCTTCTGTCAGTGTGTGTCCTCACGTTTGGTTTCCTTCAGGTTCAAGTGAAAATGACACGGACTTGTCGTTCTGTGGGACGTGGCGCCATGGCGGCGGCCCCCTGAGCCTGAACGTCAACCTCTCCACGGGCTGCAGCGGCATCTCCATCTCTGCAGATCACAGCTCTCTGTCCGTCAACGGGCTCATCACGGCGCAGTGCAGGCGCTCCCAAGTCATTCCCCTCCAGCAGCTCGGCCTCGACGCCCTGCAGGAAACTGCCTTCTGCCTGTACTGGGAGCCGCTGCTGGACCAGCTGAAGCTGCAGGTAGCAGGAGCTCCCGTGCAGTGGAGCGTCTAAAAGGACGACGTGTTCCCTGCGCTTCCTTAAAGGTTCCTCCATGAGACGCTGGCAGGAACTCACCACTTTCTGTCTTCTTCCGCTGCGCAGGTTGGAGGGAGGAACCTCTCTCTGTGCTGGCCCGCCAGCCTGCAGGGCTCCTGCTGCACACATCTGTCTCACGGCGCCAACACACCCGAGGCAGCCTACGGCATCGCCAACGGAAGAGTCAAAGGAGATACCATCACGGACAAAATCATGACCGCGTACATGTTCACCGGACAGCCCATCGACTGCAGTAAGGGGGAACGCGTGTGATCCTCACGAGTAAATGTATTCAGACGGACGAAGGGTCCGCCGATGCTCTGCCTTATTCTCCTATAAGTCACTGTTTCCACGCTGATCCCTAAATATCCGTCAGTGCAGTCGCATGTGAGACTGGAGCTGCTCCCGTGAACAGAAGGTTTCTGCTGAAGTGTCACAGTTTAAAATGTCAGCTTTAGAGTTGTTTGTGTGCTTGTGTTTTGCAGAAGCGTTATGTGATGAAGAGAGTCAGGGATCCACCCAAGTCAACATGTAATTTCCTCTTTCTCTCTCTTTTTTTTTATCAAATGCACCGTCAACGTTTTTATGATCACATCATTTTCACAAGACTTTGTCTTAATTATCTTTTACTACAAACAAGAAGCTAAAATTACCACCATGTTATGGAGGGACGGGTCTTTTTGAAAACCCTCTGAAGCCTCTATTTCACCTTATGCTTGTGTGTGTGTGTGTGTGTGTGTGTGTGTGTGTGTGTGTGTGTGTGTGTGTGTGTGTGTGCAGGACTATGTCTTCAGACGTCAGCAACATGGAGCATCCGTGCGCTCGCAGGTCTGAGGTGGACATGAAGGAGGATTTCAGAGGCTACAATGTCACGGCGCCTGTGAGGATAACACACACACAAACACACAAAAGAATTCAGGTTTGCAACAGTCGAGAAAAACAACCTCACCACCGAGGATATCTGGTACATGCCGACGTATAAACGTGTGTTTCTTTAGTCGAGAACAAACTTTGACGTGCGCTTCCCTTCAGGCCACATCAGCGACACTGTGACCACACCTTTCTGTGTTCGGTGCCTTTCAGCTGTGTCGTCGCGTTTCCTCTGCGACGCAAACAGAAACTGCAACACGCGCATACATTTTGTGTGGGCTCCTTTGTGTGTTTTGCTAGCACAACACTATACGCAATAGTAATAAGCAGAAGGGATCCGAACACGGCTTGTTTTGAAGTGACAACTCTTCACGTCTCTAGTTGGGGAAGTAAAAGAGAGCGACAGCTTCTTCAAAGATGAAGTCAACAGGCACGGACAGAGTTCATGAAATATGAGTTTATTCACTCAAAGTCTACAAAGTCTGCTTTAAACTGTGCAGCAGAAGGGACAATTGTCTTCAGTCGACATGTTCATGTAACTGAGCTCCGCAGTCTGAAGCAGCGCCCTGGAGGAGGCGGCCACACGGCTGTTTGTCCACATCCACTTTCTTTAATCAGGGGCTCCTTCTCATAGCAGGTTTTTAACTCAGTGAATGAGTAGCTGCCTGAACGGCTTCATTCAAGTCTGGGGCGCGGGTGATTCAGAGGAGGAAAATAGGTGAGAGGAGAACCACATGAAAGGCAAACGATGGAGGCGTCTCGCTGACAAGTAGAGGACGGATTTTGATAGCTGACATTTTGCCTTAAAATAGCGTGTGTGTGTGTGGAGGCCCGGCAACCCACATGCACATCCACAGCAGTGATTACACCCCTGGGTGACAGCGTGGGGCGGGGCAGCAGGGCGGCGCTGCACATTCTACCTTGTTGGCTTTGTTCCTACATCTGTTTATTGGAGCGATGGGGAGTCGGTGCCTCGTGGCGAGCCGGTTGGCGAGCAGTGCGTCTGCAGCTCTCTTTCCATGCGTTGAGTTGAGAGTTCAGAGGGACCCTGATCCGGTGCTCTGTCGACGGTTCCTTCACTTCTCTCCCTGTGAAAGTCGTTCCTGCTCCGGTGTGGGGTCCCAGGACAGATGCACACACTGTGAAGCCACATTTGTAATTTGTGACTCTGAGCTGCACAAAATACACTGAATTGAATTGAAACCCCGATGTGCCGTCTCTAATGCGCAGTGGTCCGCTCTCTGTGTTTAGGTCACCAAAGGTACCACCAGTACCACCAGTACCACCACCGTGCACCTCCCCCTCGCTCTGAAGCGAGCTGCCAAAAAGACCAACAGAGTCGTCTGCACTTTCTTTAAAAACAACTCCCTGTTCCAGGTAAGAGTCCGTCTGTCGGACCTTGTTCTTCATCCAGGAACCAGTTCTGCAGACGGAACCGCCTCAGTTCTTCTGTGTGTAAACACGCTCAGGTGAAGATGTGTGTGTGTGTGTGTGTGTGTGTGTGTGTGTGTGTGCAGGAGGGTCACACAGAGGTCAGGATTCTTGACGACGTGGTGGGAATCAGCGTGGAGAACGAGGTCATCGCCGATCTGTCTGAGCCAATCAGGATTGAGTTTCACCATGCCGTCATACCTGTAAGTTTGTGTGTTTTTTCTGCCTTCGTTGTGTCTGTGGCCGTGTGATCGCAGATGATAACACGTGTGTACATCACCCGTCTGACATCAGTGCATCTCGGTAATATCATGAGGTCAAGTGTGTTGGAGGATGTTCAGGAGAAGAGTCTCAGGAATCAAAGTTGTCTTTTGTCAGATTTATTTCTTGCAAAAAAGGAGGAAAGATGTAACAGCGAGGCAGTCTGCAGCAGGTCACGAGCATATCAGAAGTAACTCCCCCTTTGAGAGGAACACAGTAGAACTGAACTAGTCCAGATATGGTTTCTGCTCACTCAGCATTTTTCTCACATCACTACAATCAACTCTTATCAATGTTAGGTTTGCAAAAGATACTTAAACGGGCTTTCCCAGGCTCATGGCGCTGCGCTGTTCCCTCTGCTCGCTGACCGCTATCTCCAGACAGAGCCCATCGTCTCCTGTTGGCCTTCATCACTCCTGCTCACACTGAATACTTTTCATGAGACACAAACTATTTCTCCGTGTTCCTTCTGATACCTCTTGTAACATAAGCAATGCCATCTTTTTTTTCTTTCAATGAAATACATTGTGTGTAGCCCAAAATCACAGATTTGCATCTGTCCACATGACATCTTCTGTCTCGGGACCTCACATCGGTTCAGGAATAACTACCCCCAAAAAACATACTCTTACATACTGAAACATACTCTTACATACTGAAACATACTCTTACATACTGAAACATACTCTCACATACTGAAACATACTCTCACATACTGAAACATACTCTCACAGACTGAAACATACTCTCACAGACTGAAACATACTCTCACAGACTGAAACATACTCTTACATACTGAAACATACTCTCACAGACTGAAACATACTCTCACATACTGAAACATACTCTTACATACTGAAACATACTCTCACAGACTGAAACATACTCTCACATACTGAAACATACTCTCACATACTGAAACATACTCTCACATACTGAAACATACTCTTACATACTGAAACATACTCTTACATACTGAAACATACTCTCACATACTGAAACATACTCTTACATACTGAAACATACTCTTACATACTGAAACATACTCTCACATACTGAAACATACTCTTACATACTCTCAAACATACGCTTAGCATGTGTGTTGCTTCCCTTCTGCGACGCACACGCGCACAGAAAAAAACAGCGTTCACGCCTCCACTATTGTTATTTCGGTGAGACTGAAACTCTCTGTGGTGTGCAGACACGCAGGAGGCCAGACTGAGTCTCACTGAACGTCTCACTGTGAGGATGTGAACCATAAACTACACCATCAGCCAGAAGATTGTATACTTCTATACAGTTATTGTCATCTTTGGCAATACAAAATTGATTGAAATGAAGTAGTTTTACCAGAAACTCTTCCAGCTCGGCCTCCAGGAGGAGAGCTGGACCTCCAGGAGGAGAGCTGGACCTCCAGGAGGAGAGCTGGACCTCCAGGAGGAGAGCTGGACCTCCAGGAGGAGAGCTCGGCCTCCAGGAGGAGAGCTGGACCTCCAGGAGGAGAGCTGGACCTCCAGGAGGAGAGCTGGACCTCCAGGAGGAGAGCTCGGCCTCCAGGAGGAGAGCTGGACCTCCAGGAGGAGAGCTGGACCTCCAGGAGGAGAGCTGGACCTCCAGGAGGAGAGCTCGGCCTCCAGGAGGAGAGCTGGACCTCCAGGAGGAGAGCTGGACCTCCAGGAGGAGAGCTCGGCCTCCAGGAGGAGAGCTCGGCCTCCAGGAGGAGAGCTCGGCCTCCAGGAGGAGAGCTCGGCCTCCAGGAGGAGAGCTGGATCTCCAGGAGGAGAGCTGGACCTCCAGGAGGAGAGCTGGACCTCCAGGAGGAGAGCTCGGCCTCCAGGAGGAGAGCTCGACCTCCAGGAGGAGAGCTGGACCTCCAGGAGGAGAGCTGGACCTCCAGGAGGAGAGCTGGACCTCCAGGAGGAGAGCTCGGCCTCCAGGAGGAGAGCTGGACCTCCAGGAGGAGAGCTCGGCCTCCAGGAGGAGAGCTCGGCCTCCAGGAGGAGAGCTCGGCCTCCAGGAGGAGAGCTCGGCCTCCAGGAGGAGAGCTCGGCCTCCATACCTGACATGTTGTCCACATGAAGACAGACAGGTAGCATCTGATGGGAAGTTATTACAGCTCACACCTCTGCTTCCCTTTTTGTTTCAGAAACTGCATTTGAGGACGTGCGTGTCCTGGGACACCAGGAAAGGTAGAACGCTTTATCAAAAACAATATTCACGTGTCTGCGCTTCCTGCAGACGGTAAAGCAGCGTGTTCTCGTCTGTCTCCTCTGTGCAGACCCCCTGCTGGTCAATTGGCTGAAGGACGGATGCAAGACTCGACAGAAAGGAGCGACACACACCGAGTGCCTCTGTAACCACCTGACGTACTTCACTGTGCTGGTGGTGAGTCGTGCAGGCAGACACACACACACACTCAGAGGACCTGAGAGATGAACGTACTGAGCAACATTAATATACAGATGTGATGTCATGGGATCAGGGAACAGCTGTATTGTGACGGGTCTGTCTTTTACAGCAACTGGAGCCTCGCCCGGTGCGCCACCTGCTGGCCCTGACCGCCATTACATCACTGGGCTGCGCCGTGTCTGTGATCAGTTGTGTTGCTCTCATCGTATTCCTCTGCAGGAAGAGGTAATACTGCTTCTGCATGTGCAGCTCATCAAAAGAGACACACGTTTCATTTTTCACTAACTATTGACTCCTCGTTCCCCTCCAGCAGGCGCTCCAAGGAGCAGTCCGTCCCCATCCACCTGGGCTTAGCCGTGGCCCTCGGCCTCCTCAACCTGCTCTTCTTCTTCACGGCGGTCCTGGCCAACGCCGGAGGGGAGAGCGTGTGCGTCTGGGTGGGGGCGGGCCTCCACTACACCCTGCTCAGCTCCTTCACCTGGATGGGCGTAGAGGTTTTCCACACCTTCTGGTTGGTCCACATGGTCTTCAGCCCCTCCCCGAAGCCCTACGTGTGGAACCTGGTCGGCTTCGGTGAGCGCGATGAAGTTGCATATTTGTCTCGTGGCGCTTTGAGGTGAACGTGGCGTTAACGTGCGGACGCTTGACAATCCCCTCGCAGCTCTTCCGGCCGTTCCTGTGGTCGTCCTGGCTGCAGTCGGGGACGTTTATGGACTGAGAGAGGTGGTGCCAAGCGATGACGTCTCCAATCCTTATCGGATGTAAGCACGCTTTATTATTAGGACCAAGATGTCCGCTGTGGAGAAACAGTGCCTGGATAGTGTATGAATGACAACTTTACAGCAGGAATACAAACTCAAGCTCAAGGTCACGGGGGCATTTGATCCGTCCTCTCTCTGAGTGCATTTTGTGTTTCCAGGTGCTGGATGAAAAACACCCACAAGGCCTTGCTGGCCCACTACTTCACCAACATGACAGTCCTGGTCGTCCTGGTGGTCTCGGGCATCGTGATGCTGTTCCTGGTCTACAGGGAGATCCGCACGCGGGATGAATGGCGGCAGAACCGCGTGGCGTTCCTCAGCATCTGGGGCCTCAGCTGCCTCTTTGGGACATCTTGGGGTTTGACCTTCCTGGACTTCGGGCCCCTCTCTGACGCCGTCCTCTTCCTCTCCTGCATCCTCAACTCTTTTCAAGGTCCGTGCTCGAGCTGCACTGCGCCAGTTAGTCGCCGCAGATTGTTTTCAGCAGACTTTAAACGGCCTTGTTGTCATCTAGCTGAATATCCCGATGATCCAACGCGGAGAAACAGACTTGAAATAAGCCACAAGCTACATATTTGTGTAATTGTATCATCATCTTATCACCACCACTTTCACAGAACTATTTATAGTCAGGGTTTGTTGGCTGTTGGCTCAGGTTGGTGACTGTATCTGCAGCCAGCGGCCCATTGTATCAGCGTGGGAATGAGACAATGGCCGTGGTTAATCAAGGCCTCCTGTTGCTGCTGCCGATCAGGAGAAACGCTGCTTCCCCTCTCATGCCGGGGCTTTGTTTTCATCCAGGAACTCAACTTGTGAACACGTTTTTGCTGGTAGTTGCATAAGAGAAAGTTCTGTGTCCAGCGTGACAGTTTTAGGATACACTAGTTGTTCCTTTTGAGTTTTAAAGGAGGTCAGTGGTTAATATGTAGCATGAGCTCCAACTCTTTTCACTCAGCGTGTGAAGAAATACTTCATTTGGGCTAAGTGAAATGAGAAGATGGATGCTTTTCTCAGGCCTTTAAGATGAATATGAACCTGCAGCCAGAGCCAGTTAGCTTAGCTTAGCATGAAGACTGGAAACTGGAGGGGAACAAATTACATCTTTAAACTGCATCTTCACAGATACAGTGATTAGACATCAAGTTCTCTCTTTTATTAAAGAATAAAGGCCAACTTCCAAATGCATGAATGTAATCCCACAGAAACACACATTACGTATGTTTATCTCTAAAAGTCAAAGGAGGCTGTGGCTCAGTGGGTCCATCATCGGTTCACTTGGGAAGCCGTCAACATTTTGAAGCGTCTTAAAACGTGCATTCTCTCTCCTGACCAGCAGAGGGCGACTCCTCTGTGTGCAAAAAGAAGTCTGGTTGTGTAGACGTAGGACTTGTCACTGGATTAGCTCCTCGTGGTTGACAGGTGGCTGCCATCACCAGATCCTCTGCGCTGGCCCCTCATGTCTTAATTCATTTAGAGTTCACATCTGTGCAGTGCAGGTTCATGTGGTCGACTGTCTCCACTCAGGTGACCCTCAACACGTGAAGACTGGACAGAGGGAACAAAGATTGAATCTGGTTTTGTTGCTCTCCAGGTTTCCTCCTGATGCTGCGCTTCTACATGCTGGACTGGATGCGGCAGCAAGCCGGCGGCTCGGCTCTGGGCAGCTCCAGCACCGGCTCGACCCGGCAGCACATGCTGCAGCCGCCCGAGAAGAGTTAGACGGACTGTGCTCCAGCGCGGCAACGCTCCAGCACTCAAGCTCTTCATGTCAACACAAACAAAAACACATTCAGTCTTCTTTTCAAAGTGGAACTGCTGGCTGTGGACTCGCTGTCTGACTCAGCGGAGCACCGGCTCCTGGACGGAGTCTTCCTCCTGCACGGAGTCTTCCTCCTGGACGGAGTCTTCACATGGAGTCCGTCAGTCACCTCTCATCAGACGTTGGGTCCATTTCGCTGTAAGTGTTGTTTGTGTTGTTAGAGCTGCCGATTGCACACAGACGGAGACGAGCTGAACGGAGTCAAAGCCTCACGGGAAGTACTTTAAAATCAACGCCGTCCGCTTAGCGGACACACCGGCTGGAAGAGGGAAGAAAGAAAGAAATTCATCTTCTCTGAAGAAGAGTAGAGGAGGAGAAAAGAGAGGAGAGGAGAGAGGACCGGTATGAGGCCTCGCTCGGTCCACTGCGAGAAGGAAAAGAATTTATTTGAGATTGTAAATGATGAACTGGATGTAAAGTTAAGACTTTGAATCTAGACAGGGAAATATATATATATATATATATATATATATATATATATATATATATATATATATATATATATATATATATTTATATATATATATTTATATATATATATATATATGTATATATATATATATATATATATATAATTTTTATTATTTTTAAAGCTCCCCTTGAACCTTAGATAAGCTTTTTATTTTTGTATTTTACTTTTTAGCACTTTAGATTTTCCATCTTTTCAGAAATGAAACAAGAGCTCAGTGAGTAGTTTAATTCATTTACAGTGTGTGTGCATAGAGGAATAGATACCCGCTGAATGTTTTATAATAATGACTTTTTTATTATTATTGGTCCAGGCCATTTTCAAAAATAATGAATGTCAAAAATAATAATTTTCAGGTCTTTATCTTTTGAAATGGACCAAACAAGAGTTCATTTAAACTCTAGTTATAGAAGAATTGGGCCTGATTTAAAGATATTTACGCTTTAGCTTCATGTACAGTAAATATTATTTTGTTAAATAAGAGATTTATTTCATGTGAGTTGTTAAGATACTGTGATATTTGCACCTTTATTTTTCTGATTGTTTTTGTGTGTGGATGCAAAAGGAGAATAAATCAAACATCTTTTGGTTAAAAGTAACGACTGTGTGAGAAGTGAGTGTGCACGCTGTGCACGTGTTGTGCACGCTGCACGTGTTGTGCACGCTGCACGTGTTGTGCACGCTGCACGCTGTGCACGTGTTGTGCACGCTGCACGCTGCACGTGTTGTGCACGCTGCACTCTGTGCACGTGACGGAGGCTCGCGGCTGGTCGTCTTTAAGCTGTTTCCTCCCTGAGGGTTTCTAATGTTGGTTGTTGTTCTCTTCGTCACTGCCAACCGACCCGGACACAGGAACCTGAACCCAGACCTGGAGCACAGGAGCTCACCAGCTGTGTGTTCCTCTGCAGAGGGAATCGTCACGTTCAGGTGTTTGTTGAAACTTGTCCTGTTACATGAACCCCAAAGGACACACGGGGCAACTCTTCACAACTCAGCTCAATATTTATGTTTTCCTCATTTGTTAGTTGTTGACTGGTTGCTCCATCAGGTTGAAAACCTTCAAAACACAAAATGCAAAAGTTTATCTGTAAATAAACTTCAAACAATTTCAATCTAACAAATGAATTGTCCCAGCACCAGAGGCCTCCTCTTCTTCTTCTTCTTCTTCTTCTTCTTCTTCTTCTTCTTCTTCCATTAGTTTTGGTGATGAACCTGCAGTCCTGCACATTGCAAATAAGAGCAACGCAATAAATTATACTTGAAATATCCATAACCCTCCTCCAGCACGCGTCTCCTGGGCTTCTTATTGTCTTATTTTCCTGGTAAATTCTGACCTGAGGTGGAAACACAGGCGCTCCAACGTGTCCCTGCTCTCTACGCATCATGAATCAGAACTCAGGACTGAGGACGGGGTCTTTTGCTGCAAGTGCTCTGCAAAACCTGTGTTTTGTGTGTGAGTCTTTGTCTCAGCATCCCGGACTCTTCAGTCCCGTGATAAAAGAACGTAGTGTCCCGGGGCTCGGCCCACCGGCC